>NC_000067.6:119432103-119732103 GCF_000001635.26 Mus musculus
GGGTCTCACAGTCAGAGAGCCTTGGGAGTAGGGCTGAAACTCCCAATGCAATACAGCAGAGTCCCTGGAGGAACCCAGGGCCCCACCACAAGTGGCAGTGAGGGTTTCTGAATTTCTTTCTGGTCAAGGCTAGTGAAGGCTTGGCATAGACATGGCACACTCACTACTACTCAGGATTGAGTGCCTCTCTGCTTATGTTGAAGACCAGATTTCAGGATGGTGAGCTGGGTGAAATGCTTGCATGGCTGTATAAGACCCACGTCCTTTCACTGTTTCTGTCACCGATGCTGTCTCATTATTATAAGATACTTGCTGGAGAAATGGCTATTGCATCTCTTTCTCAAGCAACAGAAGCAAGGAACACATAAGAGAGCAAATCTTTGCACCCTCTTTGCTGAGACAGAACCCTCAAAAGGACAGACCTAGAAACCTGGCTGGCTTGGGATCCACAGAGACCTTTACTTAGGGACTATGCTGTTTCCATGAAAACAAGAAAAAAATCAGAAAGTAAGAAACAGAATAAGGGCCTGCAAGATGATTTAGTGGGCGGAGGTACTTGCCACCAAGCCTGACAATCTGAGTTCAATGCCCTTAGCCCCACATGGTAGAAGAAATCCAACTCCCAAGAAAGTTGCCCTCTGACTTCCAAACATGCCCCGGCGTTCATGCACCCATGCCTCCACCCACACAAATAAACAACAACAAAATTTTTATTAGAAAAAAACCAATAAGCAGAGCGGACATAAAGTCTGGAAAGGAACCCGAGTTTCGTTCTATGGGTAATGGGAAGGTGTTCAAGACATTGTCAAGGACTTCCATGCTTCGATCCGCCCAATGAGATCACTCTAGCTGCAGGTAGGGAAGGAGGGGAGAGAGGGTGCTGAGCTCTGGACTGTTGAAATAATCTGGTGAGAGACAGGGGGTTCGGCCAGTGCTTCCAAGTGATGAGAAGTAGCTGGATTTGGCCCCTGCTTGGGGGCCGTGCTGATTGATCGCTTGTGGGTATAAAGGAACTCAGAGAAAGCAGGTGGATACTCTGGGCATGGTGGAGCATCAGCATTTGGGAGGGCTGAGGCAGAGAACCTCAAGTTCCAGGTCAGCATAACTGGGTCATGAGACCCTGGCTAAAAGCAAGAAGAAAGAAACCAAACCAAAACAAAACAAAAAAAAGGGCTAGAGGCAGCAAGATACTCCAGTGGGTGAGGGTGCTTGCCAAGCAAGCCTGAAGACCCAAGCGGAAGTCAGAGCCCATGTAAAGGCAGAAAGAGAGCCAACTCCACCAAGTTGTCTTTTGGGTTCTTTGTGGGTGTATTGGCACGTGCACCTCGTGGCACACTAGCTCAGTTGGTAGAACATTTCCTTAACATTTGAGGAGTCCTGGGTTTGATTCCCAACACAGCGTACCTGTATGGAGACCCATACCTGTAATCCCATTACTCAGGGAGATAAAGGCAGGAGGATGACATTCAAGGTCACACTCCAATACATGGGGATGTACAGCCTGGGCTAGTGACCTTGCCTCAAAAGAGGGAAGGGAGGGCACTTGAGAGATCTCAGTGGGCAAAGGTGCTTTGCTATCAGGTCTGATGGTCTGAGTTTGATCCAGAGGTCCCATGTCGTGGGGACAGAGAACTGACAAGTTGTCCTCTGACCTTCACATGCATATCATAGCTCTCTCTCTCTCTCTCTCTCTCTCTCTCTCTCTCTCTCTCTCTCTCTCTTTCTCTCTCTATCTGTGTGTGTGTGTGTGTGTGTGTCTATCTGTCTCTCTGTCTCTATCTCTATCTCTCTCTCTCATACACACACACACACACACACACCACACACACTCTCTCTCAATAAATTTCTTTTTTTTTTTTTTTTTTTTTTTTTTAGTTTTCTAAAATATATTTATTTATTTATTTTTATTAGATATTTTTTTTTTGGAAGATGGTAGTCAATGATTCTTTTATTTTTTTTTCCATTTTTTATTAGGTATTTAACTCATTTACATTTCCAATGCTATACCAAAAGTCCCCCATATCCACCCACCCCCTCAATAAATTTCTTAAATGGAACTTTTTGAGACTGAGTCTCACTACCTAATAAAGCTTACATGGCCTGGAATTCACTTATGTAGAGCAGGCTGGCCTTGAACTCACAGAGATTCTCCAGCTTCTGCCTCCCAAGTGCTGGAATTAATGATGAGTTCCATTATGTCTAGTAAAATATAATTTTTTAAAAAGTCTTTTTTTAAAAAAAAGAGGGGCCAGGCGTGATGGCACACACCTTTAATCCCAGCACTCAGGAGGTAGAGGCAGGTGGATTTCTGAGTTCAAGGCCAGCCTGGTCTACAAAGTGAGTTCCAGGACAGCCAGGGCTATACAGAGAAACCCTGTCTCAAAAAAAAAAAAAAAAAAAAAAAAAGGGAAAGGCAAAGAAAAAAAACCGATAATGGTGCTGAGACCACAGCCAGATGTGATATCTCTGGAAAGCCAGGAAGAGGGGGAATTCAAGTATATTGGCCTGAATTTGGTGGCCCATAAGGCCCAATGCTGGCTGATGAACAGGGAAGCAGTTGTTGAAGTTTGGGATTCAGGGCAAAGGCCTAACAAGTGTGGGAGCTGCCAGCATCTAGAATGGTCCTGAGAGCTAGGGGCAAGATGAGTTCACCAGCATGATGTGTGGATGGACAGAAGATGAGGGCCATGCCTGAGCCCTGAGCACTTAGGCCTGCAGAGGTGGGAGTGCCGAAGAAGGAGGAAGCCAGACCAGGGTGCTGAGAGGAAAAGGGGGGCCAGGATGAAAGCTGGGACAGTGACTGTAACAGAAGCAAAGGCCTTGCCTGAACTGTCAGCAGAGGCTGGTGCTCCTCTTACACATGGGAAATATGGTGGGGGAGCATGTGGGTCAGCCAGGGGGCTCCCAACAGCATCACATCACCTCACAGGGGAGCACAGGGTCAGAGCTAGAGAGGATATGTGGCCAAAGGGCATTCTCCTGTTGTACCTTCAAGTACCCAAGGTCATTCCCCAAAACAGGCTGCTCAGTTCCTGCTCAGGAAATCCTCCCAAGATGGTAAGGAGAGAGTAATAATGTTCTATGGGTTTTGAGCTGGTAGCTCTTGCTCTGGGGTTGAAGAGTCACTGTGGAGCCAAGTGCCTCCCACATGAAGTCCCCATGCCAGAAACACATGACTACATCACCTACTTGCCATACAGGGCTGCTCAGAGTGAAGTAAGTGCAGTCTGTGTCTGAGCACGGCTCTGAACCATGCTCTCTTGAAGGGCATCAGAGTGGGGATTCATGGGCCAGTACCAGATCCCTGAATGTCATCTACACTCTACTGCTTGGGCAAAGTGGCTGTCTCCTCCATAGGCATGAGAGGAGGGAAAGAGGAGAGCCTAGAATCATTAGTCTGTTGGAATTCTCTCAGTACAGTGAAGAGAAGAAGAGTGGGGCCACTTGTTCCTATGGTCATGTTTGCAAAGTTAGATTATTTGTTTGTTTGCTTGCTTGCTTGCTTGTTTATTGCTGTGTGTGTGCACACTTGAGTGCATATGCACTTAGAGGCCAGAAGGGGGCATCAGGGGTCCTCCATCATTATCCCTCTGGGTATTCCTCTTTATGGGGGTGGGGGAGGTCGAGACAGGGTTTCTCTGTATAGCTCTAACTGTCCTGGAACTCACTCTGTAGACCAGGCTGGCCTCGAACTCAGAAATCCGTCTCCCTCCACCTCCCGAGTGCTGGGATTAAAGGTGTGTGCCACCACACCCGGCCCTGGGTATTCCTTTGAGTCAGGATCTTTCCTTGACCCTGGTGTTCAAGTTTTTTCAGGTGGGCTGAAACCTCCCTATTTTCTGTCAAATGGCTTACCAACTTGAAATGTCTAATGAACATTGAAGACTGCATACTTAAATGTCACTAAGAGAGACAATTATCAAAAGGTGATATCAGTCTAGACAGGGATCTAAGCTCCCAGGTGAGGAAACCCCTGGCTTAGAGGGAGCCTTAGGTTTACTCCCACAGAGCTCAGGTCTCAAATACGCAGAAGGACTTCTGTGTGTAGTGACATTGGTATCCAACCTGAGGGATTCCCCAGCTGTCGAAGAGTTGAAAGAGGGCTGCTTGTGTCCCTGGCAAGCCCTTAAAGACCAAGCCATGTATATAATGCTACCTTCCACCCCAGGGCCCAACTGGGGAAGAACACAGGGGCCTTCACCCAAGCTTTCCTAATTGTCCTCTCCCACCTGGAGGTGACATCATCTTCCTGTCAGTGGGCAGGGTGTGCCCTCCCAGCCCCACCTCTCTGCACCCTGCCCTGCCCCTGCCCTCTCTGTTCCTGCTTTGGTTATTCGTGAGTTTAGAGGATGAAAGGGGCCGAGCAGTGACCTCTCATTCAAGAGTTTAATTTGTTGTCATGAGCTAGAGGAAATGCCCCCCATGCCAGCACAGAGCAAAGGGTGTGTACCATGCACCAGCTTCCATGACCAGGGCACAGTGGCACATCTGTGCTAGCTGTGTCATGGCCACTCCCACCACACATATAGAAAGAATAGGGTCATGGGAAACACCTGTACTCATCTGGATGAGGAGTACTCATTTGGAGACCTGTCCGTTGGGGTAGGCATGAGCAAGCCCGCCCCCCACCCCCCATGTGCCTGTCTGCCATGGGTGTATGCATTTCCCCAGCACGTACTTCTTTTAAAGAGAAGGGCTTTATGAAGGTTTGGCCTGCCTTCCATTCTAGGTTCTTACACCCTTACAGACCAAAGGGTGCCTTTACTCACTCAGCACCCACCAGGCCAATACTGAATTTAACCAATAATTTTAGAAAGAAAACTAATAGCTTCTAAAATCTATTGACTGGGGTAAAGGCTAGATAGATGGCTCAGTCGGTAAAGTGTCTGTCTTGTAAGAATGAGGAGTCTGGGTTCAATTCACAGAACCCATGTTTTAAAAGTTGAGTGTGATGTTTGGTGCATGATTGTAATCCTAGCTGGGAAGGCAGAGACAGTCAACTGAAATCTGAGAGCTCTAGCCCAATGAGAGTCTCTGTCTTGAAAAGTAGGTGGAGCTAGCAAGATGGCTCATGCCATGCAAGCCTGAGGACCTAAGTGCGATCTCCGGAACTCATGGAAAAGTGGAAAGAGAAAACTGACTTCCAAAAATTGTCATCTGACTGCCCATGTCACCTTGGCAACACACATACACTCACACATGTTCATATACACACGCATGTCCCCCCATTATTGAGTTTAAAATTTAAAAAGTAAATTATTGTATCCCAAAGAATGACATCCAAGGCTGATCTCTGACCTCCACATGTGCACACACACATACACACACGATCCACCAGCCAGATGAACTCCGTCGGAAGTAATTTTGTTCTCAGGAGGGAAACAGGCAAAATGGCTCATTTCCAACCTCAATGGCTTTGTCCGGGTTTTGCTCAATCTCCTGGCTAAAGGCTAAACCATCTGAACTCTCAACCAAAATAAATACACCTCTGAAGTTGAACAATGTTATTACATCAAGGCTGATGTAATGGTTCCGAACCCTGAGAAAATCGTATTCCTGCATAATGGGCCCCTCTGTTCAGCCAGGGAAGAGGCTGGGCTCCTGGCTGCCTGTCAAAAGGAATTTGGCATTTTCCATCTTTGTTAAGCTCTGTGTGTGTGTGTGTGTGTGTGTGTGTGTGTGTGTGTGTGTGTGTGTGTGTGTGTGTGTGTTTGTGTGTGTGTAAAACCTCCTTAATGATGTTGTAGTCACTGTGGTGTGAAAGTATACAGGGAGATAGTATGTTATAATTCAAGGATCCAGAGCAGGTCCCTAGGCCAACCTGGAGAGTTCTAGAACGACCAGCTCCTTCCCACTTCAGTACCCAAATCTTCTCACCACCAAGTCAGTCAGAGGCTGCTGCTGACTTAAAAAGCCAGGAGCACAAGGGCTCCATGAGTAAAGGGGTTGCCTTGCAAGTATGGGGAGCTGAGTTCAATCCTCCAGCACCAATATAAAAGACACATGTTACATAGCATGTATCTATAATCCCAGAGCTGGCACAGGAGAGCCAGGTAAACCACGAACTTGCTGGTCAGCCGGCCTGGCTGAAACAGGAGACTTGGCTCCAAGAATAAGGTAGAGAGTCACTGGGGGGAGCATCCAACGTCAGTGTCTGACCTTAACACCTGCACACATGCATGCACTCGCGCACACGCGCGCACACTCATACATACATGAGAAATCTGCTGGCCCATGGAATATGAGCCCTCTAAATTCAGGCTCTACAGAGAAGGCAATGATTTGGTTTTGGTTTTGGTTTTAGTTTTGGTTTTGGTTTTGGTTTTGGTTTTGGTTTTGGTTTTGGTTTTGGGGGTTTTTTTTGGTTTGGGGGTTGTTTGGTTGTTTGGTTGGTTTTTGGTTTTTGGTTTTTGTTTTACATATTAATACCAACCGTCAAACATTCATAGAACTGAGTCAGCCTCCACCCAAGCCTCCACCCAAGACCCATGGGCAGGAATAAGCAGTCTGTGTGATACATTAGCACAACATTTTTGTTGAACATTTTCACAGGTGAGGAGAGTCTCTGGAGACTCAGGACCTGACCTAGCAGTCCGCAGAGCCTGCAGGCACAGGCCACAGCTACAGCACAGGAAGGCAAGTACCCACGGAGAGTGACTGGGTCTCTAGGGCTGAGCTAGAGTTTCAATACAAAGACCCACATGTTCAGGGCTTGTTTCCCACTGCTACAGCTTGTGTGTGTGTGTGTGTGTGTGTGTGTGTGTGTGTGTGTGCTTGTACACAGGTGTATGGGTATGTGTGTTCATGTTCACAGAGACTAAAGACGTTAGGTGAGTTCTGCAGGACCCATCCACCTTGTTCATGAGTCAGGGTCTCTCAGTGTCTCAGACTGTGCCAATTAGACTAAGATGGCCAGTGAGTCCTCAGGGACTCTCCTTTGTCCACCTCTGCAGCTCCAGGACACAGGTTCACACCACCACAGCTGGCTTTTACACGGGTGGTTGGCATCTGAGCTCAATTCTTCACTTTACCTGGTGAGCCCCACGTATTAGACTCGGGTGGAACCTTTAGGGAGTGAAGCCCAAAGGGAATTGTGGGAACCTGCCTAATCCTGTGCTCTGTCCCTAGCTGGGCATGTGACTGCTCACTCTGACATGATCGCCCCTCGTAATCACTAAGCTCCCTCACCAAACACTCAATCCAAAGACATAGTCTGACATTGGACTTGAGCCCCCAAAGCTGTAGACTACACATACCTTTCCTCCTTGTAAGTTTGACTTCTCTGATGTTTCTTTACAGCAGCACAGAACCGTAATGTAGCAAGCTAAAGCAAAAAGCCGAAGGATGAGTGGCTTTACCCACAGAGGGTCACTGTCCGACCATTGGAGGCCTGGAATTCCAAGACCAAGGTGTCAGCAGAATCTGTTTCTCCTGGGACCACTCTGCTTGGCTGCCTTTCCCATATGTGTGTGTCTTGACCTCCCCTTTTAAGGACACCGGTCATAGTGAATCATGGCCCGCCCAAATAAACTCCTGTTACCTTGATCATTTTTCTTTCTGTGTGTGTGGAGTGTGTGGGCATGTGCCCATGTGTTCATATGTATGCAGGTGTATGTGCACATGTATGTGTGTGGAGGCCTGAGGCTGGTTTCAGGTGTCTCCCTTGTGAACATCCTGCTCACCGATTCAGGTGGTTGAGCTAGCCAGCTCTCCCTGGGATCCTGTCTGCTTCTCCAGGGTTCCATCATGCCATTGGGCTTTCATGAGCACACTGGAGCCTGGAGCACATCTCAGTGCTGTGGCACGATGCTTACACTGAGCCATTTCCCCAGTCCCCCTCTTTGCTCATCTTTAATCTTTTCAAAAATTTATTTGTAATTATGGGGGGGGGTGGAGTAATGTGCGCCCGTGTGCAGGTGCTTTCAGAGTACAGAGGTGTCGGACCCCAGCTGTGTGAGCTGCCTGACCTGGGGACTGGCAACCGAGCTTGTGTCCTCTGTAACAGCAGTATGTACCCTACTGAGCCACATGTTTCTTTCTGGGATTATATTTTTATCTTTTTATTTGTGGGTTGGGGTTGGGAGTTCAAGGTTCACATGTCGTGGAATTCAAGGACAGCTTGTAATAACCAGTTCTCTCCTGCCACCGTGTAAGTCCGAGGGATTGAACTCAGGTCCTCAGGCTTGGCTACAGATGACTTTCCCCACGATGTCATGTGACCTGTCCTTGCCCGTCTTTTCAAAGCACCATCTCCAAAGGCATTCAGGTTCTGATGTAGCGGGCTTAGGGCTTGAAAGCATGAATTTGAGGCACTAAAACAAAGATGCCAGCATGGTAAAAACAGTGACGCTAGGTGAAGTGTCCAGCGGCTGTCCCAGGGCTCCTGGAGATCAGGGTGGCAAGGAAGGAGACTTGGCTCTCAGAAACTCCCACAGAAGTTTGAGAAGTTCCCGGTTCTACTGCGTGAAGGGACATCAGTGAAAGGAACATATCTTCCCAACAGTGTGTCAGCTTCTCTGGAAATGTAAAGAACATGCTAGAGAGATTTTGGAAATACAGTAGCCCTCTTCAAATCCACCACTCCCTGTATGGTTTTTCTCTCCCACATCCAACAATAAGAGTGAGCATAGTAAGCCAGGCGTGGTGGCACATACCTTTAATCCCAGCACTCAGGAGGCAGAGGCAGGAGGATCTCTGAGTTCGAAGCCAGCCTGTCTACAGAGTGAGTTCCAAAGCAGACAGACAGGGATACAGAGAGAAACCCTGCCTCAAACAAGCAAACAAACAACCAACCAACAGCGTGAGCATGACACAGTAGGATAGATTGAAAGAGGAGAGAGAAGTCACATCTGTATAACTTCTTTGTTCAGCTGCTCTCTAGCCCAGGCTAGTCTCTAACCTGATTTGTAGCAGAGGGTGAGAACCTTGAACATCTAATCCTACTTCCACTATCTCCTGAACGCTGGGATTATAGATCGGCAACTGGAGATCAGTCTAGAGTTCCAGGCACGATAGGTAAGGGTGCTACCAACTGAGCTACAACCCCAATCCCTTCATAGAACTTTCCATTACAGTATAAATTGTAACTAGTATCTTTTACTATTAATTATAGGTGTTAATAGCCTTAAATTTTTTTATTATGTATAATTATTGGGGGAGGGGATATGTACATACCACAGCATGTGTGTGATGGTCAGAAGACAACTTTCTGGAATAGGTGAGCTCTGGTGGCAGGCTCCATATGCTAGAGCCTACCATTTGAGTCCTGAGAACCAAATTCAGGTTGTCAGCCTTGGTAGTGTATGCTTTTACTGGTCGACCCATCTCACAGGTCCAGCTGTTAATCTCTTATTATGTCTCATCCTGATAAGTAGATTTTATCATCGACTTGTGAAGAAGAAAGTTTGATCTCATAGGGTCAGACTATCCATAAAATTGGGCAGCCACTGGGAATCTTCCATGTCTTCCGTGGAAAGGGGGACGACATGAAATCCCCTGTCTGGATACCACAGATGTCACAGGCCCCTCTGGTGCCCTGCAGTCTGGAAGAAATGGCAAAGGAACTGGACATTCTCCTGTCTCATCACTGGATCCTTGTAAAGGACCAGAGTTCAGTTCCCAGCACACCACACCTCCAGTCAGGTGGCTCTGCCTGCCCTCTTCTGGCCTCCGTGGGCACCAGAACTCACGGGTGAATACCTACACAGAGGCACACAATGACTGACACAGTAAGTCTTTAGCAAGAGAGACAGTCTGCTGATAAGAAAAGTAACTGCTCTTTCCAGGAGTCTGTCTGGCTCCTCTATTCTTCCTTGGTTACTCCTGGCCTATCACTCAGGAGGCAGAAGCAGGTTCATCAAAGCCGCATCCTGTGACAGGCTTGTTAAGTGCTAGAACAAGTTACCTGGAGAAGAGACCTCAATCTGGCTGAGGTGTGGCCTCGCCTCCAGGCAGGAAGGAGAAATAGATGGCCTCTTTGAGACTCTGCCTTCCCTGGGATTTCAGGCAGACATTAACATCTGGAGAGTGACAGTATCTGAGAGATCCCTGTGGCCTGAAGCCAGCACTAACAGGGTGGCCCAGTCTGGGCAAACTACCTGGAGCTAGGGAACTGGTAGACTTGTTGATAGGTGTGGTGTCCGCAGGATTTCCCATCTGACAGAGCAGGAAGTGTAGATGAGAGTTTTGGTTGTTAAGGAGACAGTGGCCAAAGCTTGAGGCCATGGTATATGTGTGCCTCACACGGAGGCACACAGAAGGCCCTATGTAATGGTGCCTGGGAGGACCTGCCTGGGAGGTCTCTCCTCCAGCTCCCAAAAGTCCTAGCTGATAAGAGCTCCAGACTCCAACCAAGAGTTGTGCATATTTTAGCATCTAGCTTTGCCTTCTTGTGTGTTCTTAGGAACAAGGGCCCAGGCATGAGAGAAAAGTAAGACTGAAAGATGGCTAAGAACACAAGCCAATGGCCCCAAACCCAGAGGCTGTGCACCAGGCTGCCGCAGCCCTGCACAGGGGACATTACATGCCATCAGTCAGCTTCCCAGACGAACCACCGCTCCACCTGAACATTCAACATCTAAGTCGAGGGCCCTTGAGGCTGAGGGCCAGGGTCACGCTCTTCTGCATGTCTGTTTGGCATAGTGCAGAGCTCAGACAACTTCTAGAATCAGTCCTCTCTTCCCACCAGCCTCTCTACCCATTGAACTGTCTCACAGTGCTGTTTCTTGTTTATTTTGGATTGGCTTTTTGAGATAATATCCCATTCTGTAGTCCAGGCTGGCCTGGAGCTCAGAGCAATTCTGCTTTGGCTTCGCAAGTGCTAGGGTTACAGACCTGAGCCACTGATTCTTTTATCTCTACTCTCTCCTCCCCTTCCTTCTCCTCTTCCCCTCTCAGAGCTCTTTCTATCCCTTTAAGACAGAGCATCTTGAATTCACTGTGTAGCTGAGGATGACCTTGAACTCCCGGCCTTCCTGCCTCTGCCTCCTGAGTGCGGGAACTCCAGGCATGCCCCAACCACCACGCCTGGATTTATACAGTGCTGGGCATCGATCTCAGAGCCTGTACAAGCCAGGTAAACACTCCACCCATTGAGCCCCACCCCCAGCTTCCCTCTTCATTTATTTAGTTAGGATAGTTGCAGCCGGTTATGGTGGCGCACGCCGGTAGGATTTGCTAAAGGAGGCAGAGGCAGGAGGATCACAAGTTAGGATAGTTGCCCCAAAAAAGTGGCATTTAAACTATTTGAATTTTCTGTAAGAACTACCCAATTAAAGCCAACTACAAATGCTCTCATTACCCTGGACATCTACACCTTAAAGATGGCTACTTTTTGGCTTTTTCATACAATGGCCAAGTATTAAAATTTCAGACAGATTGGGGATCGCAGAGGCCTTGGGATCCACCTAACGAAAGTCTCAGCCCAGGAAGCACATGTCCCAGTCCCCTGACCCACCACAAGTTGACTAACTGCCTCTCAGCTGCGCCTGCTTAGCCAGCCCAGCCTCTCATTTTATCTCTACCTGTTCAAATCTTCAACTGCTACCCACGCCCCTCAAACACGGCCTTCTGTCCATCTCTTTGCCTGGCTCTTCTTCCCTGAGGCCATGTTTGATATAGTCCCACTCCCGTTCAGTGTCCCGTCTTCAGCAATGGTTCCTGTTTTGTGGAGAGGGCGGGGCGTGTGTGCGTGCGTGCATAAGCGCCGGGCGCCAGAGAGCAGGCTGTCCAGTGCTGTTCCTCACATACCCTCTACTTCTCTTCCCCACGCCCCCAAGACAAGGTCTCTCGCTGGCCTGAATTTACCAGAGAGCTAATATGCAGCCACCGGATCCACTTTCTGGGATCCTTCTAGGAATCAGATTCTGATGCCTGCAAAGCAAGCACTTCAATGGCTGACCATCTCCCCAGCCCACTCAGTCTCCGTTCTCTACCTGCTCTTCCATTCTTCTCAGGTGGACTTGCCCTCATCACCCTCCAGCCTGAGGAAGATATGAGCCTTCCTCATATCTTCTATGCTTCTCTGTGTCAGCACCGCCCTCCACTGGCCGGGTCCCATTAACAGGATCTTGCTGGACGCTTCCCACCATGCTTTGCGTACTCAGGCCTGCCTCAGGAAGGATCTGGGCTATCCGTAAAACAGCAGGAAACATTCTTCTCACTGTCACCCCACTTTATCCAAACCATAAAGGGGGTGCCCAGGCAGAGTCTTCAGACCGATGCTCTCAAGGCACCTCTGCCTCCAGCAGGTAAGAACGAACTCCTCAGGAGCACTCACTTACCTTCTTTTTAATTTTTTTTTTTTTGTCGCTGCGATGAAATACCCAGACAAAAAGCAATGTAGAGGTGGAGGGTTTATTTCAGCTCCCAATTCCAGTTTATAGTCGATCTTTGTACAGAAGTCAGGGCAGGATCTTCCAACAGCTGGCCACATCACAGTGTCGAGAGCAGAGGCAAATGACTGTGCACACTCACATGCATGCTGGCTTATACTTCGCTCAGTTTCTCAACTCTCATTACAGTCTAGGAACCCCTGCAAAGAGAATCGTGTTGCTAGTGTTATGTAACCTAATACAATCTAAAAGCATTTGGGAGGAGGAACCTCGGTTGAGAAAATTCACAGATTGGCCTGTGGGCAAGCCTGTAGTGTATTTTTTTAATTGATGGTTGAGGTAGGAAAACCCAGCTCACTGTGGGCAGTGCCATTCCTGGGCAGGGGGTTCTGGGGTGTATAAACACAAGCCACAGAGAGCAAAAGGGGATCAGTGCCCCTCAATGGCTTCTTCATCAGTTCCTGCCTTCAGGTTCCTACCTTGGGACCCTACCCTGGATTCCTTTCATCCTCGACTACAACCATAAGCTGAAATAAACCCCCTCCACACCAGATTGCTTTGGGTCATGGTGTTTATAACAGCATTGGGAACCCTAAGACAGGAATGGTGCCACCCACACTGGGTGGGGACTTCCCACATTAAGACAATCCCCTGCAAACATGGCCACATGTTCAACCCAATGTAGACGATTCTTCATTTTTCCCAGATGAGTCTAGGCCACATCAAGTTGACAGTTAAAACTAACCATTGTACCTCCTTGACTACCGTCTGTTTCCTTTCATTCTGGGGAAGTGAGTATCCAGTTGCAGACCTGAAGGCCAGAGGCACCCTAGGATATGGTGACAGAGTGGATGTGCATCCTCATGTGGAAGAAAGTTCTTGTTCTATACAGCTCCCAAGTCCTCCAACCCTACCCCACGGAAACCTGTTCCTTCAGGAAACCCACACACAGTAGGCCAGCAACAGGAGTCTCCATGACTACTCCAACCTAACCCACCTCATTTCCTCACATGAAAACGAAAGGCAGGGCTGAGAGCCCTGATCTGCGGAGGCTTGTGTTCAGGCTCGTCCGGATGGAATATTAACCACACCCACTAGCACAATATACCAGCTTTAAAGTGTTTTCCGAAAGAATTCACGTAAAAGAAAAAAATGACAGTGTACATCTCCTCCTCGGTGCGTCTGTAATGTTCCAGAACCTACAGAGAACAATGAGACAAGAGGCCACCTCATAGACAAGCTTGGCCGGCTCTCAACACTGTGACCCACAACCTTAGCGGGAAGTGTGGCCTGGCATGAACTTAGCCACGAGTGGCTCTGAGCTTCCAGAAGTTGTTAAGGTCTGTTATTAAACTAGGTGTGGACAGCCTTACGTCGTACTGAGTGACTTCGTCTCTGATACTGTCTGTGATTCTCTTTGTAGCTTTCTTGCCTCTTTCCTCAAGGGGCTGGAATGGAAGTTGGAGAGATTGCTCAGTGGTTAGTACCTGCTGTTCTTGCAGAGAATTAAAGTTCAGTTCTCAGCACCCATGCAGGGCGGCTCCAACTCAGCGCCACCTGCAGCTTCAGCTCCAGGGTTCTGACACCCTGTCTGGTCTCTGCAGGCCCCCATGTAAGTGTGCACATAAACACACATGGACACAACATATACACATAATAATAAAAGAGGGAGGGAGGGAGGGAGGGAGAGAGAGAGAGAGAGAGAGAGAGAGAGAGAGAGAGAGAGAGAGAAGCTGATATGGGGCTCTATGTGGAACCAGCAAGACCTTCAAAAAAAGAAGCCAAATTAAGGAGCATAAAGTTGTGGTTGTTTCCTATATTCAGTACAGGAATGAGGGGGAGGTGAACGTTGCTGGGCTCTGCCCAGAAGAAAGGTGGGAGACATCCCTGGGCTACTGGACACCAGCCCTGTGCTATGGAGTGTCACGTACCTCCTTCATTTGGTATTCACAGCCCTGTTAAAGTAGGTGTTATCACATTTTACATGTTCAGCCCGAGCCTCAGAAAGATTAAATCGTTGCCAACATAAACAGTTCCTGGGTGGCAGGGCCAGGACAGAAATCCAGATCTGCCCCAGCCCACGCTCTTCCCATCTGGGTGCTATGTCCAGGCACGCGACATGTCCACCTACCCACACTCCCGGCCTGGGTCAGCCAGCTCCCACTAAGGGAGGGCAGGAAAGAGAGGTGGGATGGAATGGGGGTGTGGAATAAGGAGGTGGTAGATTGGTCCCATTTAAGCCTAATAAAGCAGAGACAATGGGTGCTTGAAGCTCAGGAGAGACTCCCTACACACAGGAGGGACTTGGCATACCTGGTGAGACAACAGGGCTGACAGGTGCCAAGTGACACTTGTCATTCCAACACCCCAGCAACTAGCAAGATGGGGAGGGCAGGAATAGAAGGAACAGACATAAGGGGCGAGGGAGAGAGAAATGTCCTTATCACGAATGAAAGTAGAAGACACAACCGTGGACTGAGAAAAGAGGAACCTTGACAGAGGAGGCCTGAGGCAGGGATATCTTTCTCATCTTCCCAACCCGGAGCCAGCTGGGTGGGAAAGGGAAGAGTCACCAGAAAGCCAGGAAATCACTAACGAGGGCCAGCCCCATCCAAAGGGAGGGCCAGGCAGAAGGTGCCTGCTGCCAGACAGAGGCTGAGGCGTGGGAACTGCAAAGACACTCTTGAATGGAACCACTGAGGTGGCTCCTGTACAGGTCATGAACTGCAGGCAGTGGGAAGCAAGCCGATTGCAATCTTGAAGGGAGGGAGGGGAAGACTAGGAAGCTTCAAGGGCGCGGTGGCGCAGGCCTATAATCCCAGCACTTGGGAAGCAGAGGCAGAAAGAACACCTATGAGTTCCAGGCCAGCCTGGTCTACGTAGCGAGTTTCAAGCCAGCCCAGGATAGATAGACTGTCTCAAGAAAATATAACAAGGCAAACAGTGTATTTGTGTGTCTGTCTGTGTGTGTATGTATACACAAACATAATATACATACATACATATGTATATATATATATATATATATATATATATATATATATATATATACACATTTGTGTGTGGGGTGTTTGGGTGTGTGTGTGTGTGTGTAAAGCAATGTTAGGGAAGTTTTGTTTCTTTTAAGGAAGTATTTGCGTTTGTATTTATGTGTCTGGGTCTGTGCCACTTGTGAGCTGGTACCCGGAGAAGTCAGAGAGAGTATTGGATCCCCTAAAGCTGAAGTTAAAGAGCTGCGAGCTCTCCTTATGGGACTGGGAACCAAATCCTGACCCCTGCAAGAGCAGCGAGTGCTCTTCTCCTCTGAGTCTAGTGAGTTTGTTTGTTTGTTATTTTGTTAAGGCAGAGACGCTGGGCTGGGGTGAGAGTTCATTCGGTAAGATGCAATGCCTTTGCAAGCTTGAAGACCTGCCTTCTCCAGACCCATTTAAAGACAAAAACAAAAGCTGCCCCTGATTGTTCCCATTTATAATCCTGGCACGGAGTGCAGAGACTGGGTCCCTAGGACTCGCTTGCCAGCAAGGCTAGCTTACTCCTCCAGTCCCAGGCCAGTGAGAGTTGTCTCAAAGGGAACGGCAGCACCTGAAGAGCACCTGATGTTGTTTCCTGGTCTCTACATGCACACATGTGCAAGCACACTCACATACATAGGTATACAAATGCACACTCACACGTACACACACACACAAAGAGAGAGGCGGTTGGAATATGTATGGAAGCAAGAAAGGAACCAGGGAAACTGGAAGACTTAAACTGTCTGAGTGATGGAGTACTTTGGAGGTAGAGACAGGGGCACCTAAAAGTGGGTGGAGCCAGAGCTTACAGAACAGAAGATTAAAGGAAAAGATGCTTTATTCTCTAACTCAGGGTAGGATGTTGAGAGGAGGGAGCTGGAAGCTGAGAAGAGCTAAGGGAAAGAGCCTAAAACCCAAACTGAAGACTCTGAGCAGCCCTGGAAAAGAGACAGGGCCCCGTGGAAATCCAGGCAAAGAGCAGGCCTGGGACTGTCTAATCAGTGTGTATCTGTTAGTGTTTGCTGCTGAACAAACAGGCCCCACAGGTACTTCACCTAAAGACATGCTTTTCCTTTCTTCTTTCTCTTTGTCCTTCCTTCTTTTAACCCCTCTCTCTTGCTTTCTTCTTTTTTCCTTTTGAAACAGGGTCTTCCTAGTAACCTGAGCTGGCTTGAAACTCACTCTGAAGCCCAGGCTGACTTTGAGCTTGTACAAGATCGCCAGCCTTGTCCTCCTGAGTGCTAGGATTATAGACATGAACACCTAGCTTGAGAGCTTAAAAAAAAATTGACAAGTTTTGTGCAGCCTAAATGTTGATCTTAACTGAGGATAGCCTTGAACTTCTGATCTTTCTGCCTAGCACTGGATTTTAGGTCACCCCTGCACCTGGTTTATTGGATAGTGAGGGTCAAACTCAGGGCCTCGTCCACAACAGACAAGCACTCCAGCAACGGAGCTACAGCCACAGCCCTTGAGAACTTATTTTTAGTTTTTTAAAAAGTGCAATGCTGGGGCTGGAGAAATGGCTCAGAGGTTGAGAGCACTGACTGCTCTTCCAGAGGTCCTGAGTTCAATTCCCAGCAACCACATGGTGGCTCACAACCATCTGTAATGAGATCTGGTACCCTCTTCTGACATGCAGACATATATGCAAGCAGAAAACTCTGTGTATAATAAATAAATAAATAAATAAATAAATAAATAAATAAATAAATGCAATGGCAGTGTTGAGAGGGGGCAAAAGCCTTCCCCAGTCACCAAGGCCCCAGCCTCCTTCCTGTGACATCCACCACTGCCACCCCACCCACCAAGATAGGAGCAATGGGGAGTCATGGTGGAAACTCTCTGGGCAGACCCAGTAGCTGCTCACTCTTCCACCCACCTGCCTGTCTCAGAACCACACCCAGTGGGAAGCCAGCAATAGTAGCAGTAGTCTTGTTGGATGCTTGGGAGGAAGAAAGAAAAGATTTTGATGGAGAAACAGAAAAGGTATTTCCAGGCATTAGAATGTGGCTCAGTAGGTAGAGATAGAAAGTTCTGGGTTCTGTCCCTCAGCATCGTGTGACACTAAATGAAGCAGTACTGGCCTTTAACTTCAGAGGTCAGGATGAGGATGAGGAGTTCAAGGTCATTCTTAACTCTGTAGCACGTTCAAGGGCAGCCAAAGCTACGTGAGACTGTCTCAGACTGAGTAGGGGGAAAGGATAACAGTTCGGTACATGCTATTAAACTTCATCGTCTGAAATCAACCCCTGGAACCCAAATGGAGGAAACCGAGAATCGACTCCCCAGAGGCGTCCTCTGGTTTCCACGTGCATACATGCTGCACTCGGGGAAATTTGTCAAAGTGCAAGGTTGGGGTTGGAAAATGGTCATCAGCAAAGTGTCAGCCATACCAACATGAGGACCCCACCACCACCGGCATCCTCCTAAAAAGCCAGGCATGGGCAAATCACATCTGCAGTCCTCTCTAGAGATCACGTGCTGATGGGAGGGGCAGACAGATGGATCCCCAGCCAGACATGCCAAAGCAGTGAGCTCCAGGTTCAGTGAGAGACCCTGTCTCTAAACAAACAAACAAACAAACAAACAAACAAACAAATAAATAAATAAATAAATAAATAAATAAATAAATAAATAAATAAATAAAAAAGGGTGAAGAGAATCTGCAGAGGTGGCTCAGCTGTTAAGAGGACTTGCTGTTCTTTCAAAAGGCCTGGGGTCAGTTCTCAGTATTCACAGGGTGGCTCATAACCATCCGAAATCCCAGCTCCAGGGGATCTGACACCCTCACTGGCCTCCCTGGACCCCAGTCATGCGTGGATACACATACACACATTAAAGCAAAACATCCATACACATAAAATCAAGTAAAATTTAAAAAATAATAATGATGTAGAGAAAGCCAAGGTATGGGCACACACCCTAATGCCAGCACTCAGGAGGCAGAGACAGGCAGATCTCTGAGTTAGAGACCAACCTGATCTACAGAGTGCATTCCAGGACAGCCAGGGCCTCACAGAGAAACCTTGTCTCAGAAAACCAAAAGGAAATAAAATAAAATAATAAAGTGGGGGTAGACAGAATAGAGTACAGGATGCCAACTTCCGATCACTACACACAGTTTGAACACATGCCCCCTCACTCACACACACACACACACACACACACACACACACACACACACACAAAGTTGACAGCCACACTTTGTACATAGACAGCTGGAGGCCAGCCTGGGTTACATGAGGCCTTATCTCAAAAAATTAAATTAAATTAAAAGAGTAAGAGGAATCCGATCCTCGGGCCGGTTGGAGATGCTTGCTGTCCCATTCTCTAACTCACTGTGAGAATTCCCAAGTCTGCTTGGCCCTGAGGGCTGACCCACTGCTCGTTTCCTTCCCCTGTTTTGTTCTGAGCACCTGTTGAAATCATCATCCTCCTAGAGAGCTAAAGCAACAGGGGGCTGATAGACCAGAGGACGTAGTAGAAATGGATCCACCAGTATGTGTGCTCTGCCCATCTTGCAAAATCTGTAACTATGGTGAGGGAGGGGTGGGCAAGAGGAAGAAAACAATCCAGCCCTCGGGGCATCTGGAAATGAATGCTAGACTGTGTTGAGGTTGCTCAACAGTAACCTGCCTTCCCAGGGGCTGTGCCAGGCCTGCTGAGGGCTCATTTCATCCCTACTTGAAGGCGCATGGGCAGCTGCTTCACTGTTACAAGTGGCCTTAAGCGCCAATGCTCGGGAGGTGCCAGGGCAGGAGGAGGGCATCTCTTCCAAGCGAGTGAGAGTGGCAGGCAAGTGTGTACCTGCACAGGTGAGTTTACAGGCTGAAGGGAGGCCTCTGTCTCCAACATATGTGGTCAGGCTTGAGAATAGACATTCATTCTCTATTTAGCCCAAAGCCTAACCCTGCTCCTTGGGTTACTTAACTCAACAGCTACTGCTGGGCGAGGTACGGTGGGTTCTAGCCCAGGGCCCTTTAAGTGTAGAAACCCTGGGATAGAGCAGGCGAGACCCCAGTGCCACCCTCCACCACACGCACAAAACCAGGTGTCCATCTGATACTGGCCTGTAAAGTTCACCCCAAAACATCCACCGCCCACCATTCCAGTTCCCTCAGCCCACGCAAAAGCTGGCAGAGGAAGATGTGAGGAGGCTGGGTGAGAGCTGCCGAGTCAGGCAGCGTGGCTCTTGGCAGACCTAGGGGATCTAATGAGGCAGTAAATGGGAGAGTGGAGGTGTGCAGGAAACGGCTTTGAACTCCTCAGACCCACTCAGAAGCAATCCCACAGGGCTGAATGCTCCTTCAGCGTGCTCGGAAGGAGCTATCTGAACGCTTCCTTCCAGCCCTGCTGCCTGCACCACCGCCAAACTTTGATGAATATTCATGGAGAACAGAAGGGAAGGGACACAAGTCTAGCTCTGCAGAAGCAGTCCCACACCCAACACTGACATAGACCCCAGCCTCATTTCACCCGGTACAGCCTCAGGCACTCTGAGTGATTTCACTGTGGCTGTTTCTTTGTTCATTAATGGAAAACACTGAGTTGGGCTGGCCCAAGGAGAAGGTCTAAAGCCCTGCTGAGGTGACAGCTCGGGGGAAGTACCTGTCCTGGTCTGGCAGGGTGGCTCGAGGGGTAAAGATGCTTGCTGCCAAGCCCAATGGCCTGAGTTCATTTCCCAGAACATACATGGTAGAAGGAAAGAACCAACTCTCACAAGCTGTCTTTTGATGTCCACTATGCCCACCATGGCATGTGTGTGCCCAACAGGCGAGCATGCTTGTGTGCTCACGTGCACACACACAAAGAGAAAAGGAAGGAAGGAAGGAAGGAAGGAAGGGAGGGAGGGAGGGAGGGAGGGAGGGAGGGAGGGAGGGAGGGAGGAAGGAAGGAAGAAAGAGGAAAGAGAGAGAATAAGAAAATTTAATTTTTAAAGTTTTCTGGGTCTGTTTTTCTTTAAGGAGAGGCTGGAGAGACGGTTCAGTGTTTGAGAGCACTTGCTGCTCTTCTGGAGGACCCAAGTTCAGTTCTCAGTGCCCATATGTAAGGCAACTCACAAGAGCCTTCAATTTCAGCTTCAGAGGACCCAGTACCCTTTCTGGCATCCCCACACACCGGTACACACATGCACAAATTCACACAGAGATAAATGCGTACACAATTATAAAATAAAAATTTGAAGAATTAAAAATAGATCACATGTGTATCACATACCAGGCAAGGCTCCTTACCCAGAACGGTGGGAAGTCTAAGCTGGTGAGTTGAGTTTTGTGCCTGGTTCGTGTGTGTTGGGGGGGGGGGGGTTGTATGTGTCCATGTCCATCTGAGTGTGCACATGGGTATACTTGCATGTACTGGCCAGAGGTTTATATCTGGTATCTTTATCATTCACACTGGGTTTTTTTGTTTGTTTGTTTTTGTTTTTGTTTTTGTTTTTTTTGAGACAGGATCTCTCACTGAACCTGGAACTGTCATTAATTCAATCCATTCATTCATTCATTCATTCATTCATTCATTCATTAGGCTGTGTGGCTAGCGAGCCCAGAGAGCCTCCCTATCTCTAGTCCTCCAATACCAAGATTATAGGTGTGTGCTATCACGCCCCACTTTTACACAGGTGCTGGGGCGTCTGAAGCAGTCCTCATGCTCGCACAGCCAGCACCTTACCCATGGGGCTTCACCCCAACCCCAAGCCACTTTTCTCTCGCTGTCTGATCCTCCTACTGTGTGACCTACTATGAGCTAATCTCTCATGCTCTCTATCCCCAGTACTCCGACACCTGCCAAAGGAGCAGAAGACAGTTAAGCATGGCAGTTGCCATCTGAAGGGCTCCAAAGGACTCAGAAGTCTGTGCCAAAGCACCAAGCTCCATGGCTATGTGGCTGGGGAACAGTGGCTGGGCTCTGGTCTGGAAGGGTCCTCCAAAGTAAAGGTTTGGCCTTAGTCTGGCCCCCTATTCCCTACAAAACAGCTAATCCTGGAGATGGAGGGAGGAATGCCTAGTGAGTAGGAACATTCGCTTCAAAACCACAAGAACCAGAGTTCAAATCTCAGCCCCTAGAGAAAAAGCAGAGCACGGCAGCCCATGTGTACACCTGCAACCCCATTTTTACAGGGGTATGCCAGCCTAACTCCAGGGTCTAGGAGATATCCTGTCTCAAAGGAATGAGGCAGGGTGTGATAGATATCCAGTACCCTCCCCTGGTCTCCACATCTGCACACTGACACAATCACACACACACACACACACACACACACACACACACACACACACACACACACACACACGTATATACCACACACACACACTCACATACACATACCAAAAAAAAAAAAAAAAAAACCCCAGCACACCCATACCTGCTTGTGTCCCTCCCCCAAACTTGCATCACAAACAAGCCCATCAATAGGCCTTTGTTTCAAGGTTCTGTTTCTACACACCCTTCCCATGTGTTTGAGAACCGTTTCCCATCTCCTCTGTCTTCTCAGCTGCTTTGAGCACAATAATAAGAAGCCTCAGGCTAGGGTGGAGGGCGTGTGCCAAGAACAGGGCTTGGCATGAGGCCCATGGCTTCTGAGGCTGCCCAGTCAGTGAAGTTAGAGGAATAGCAGGGAGCGAGGCCTATGTCTTCTGATCCCCTCAACCCAGCTCCTGAGCTGCTCAGGAGTCCCACGAAACCCTGAACAGGTGCTCACACCTAGTCACCAAACCTCCATAACTACCTATCCCTGTCTCTCACCCAATATAAGGTATCTGCCCCCACCACACCCCGTGGGAGGGTCGCCTGCTCACAGTTGCTTTTTCTGTTCCCCAGGAAGTCTGCACCCCCATGCAGAATGCATTGCCAGAGCTGTTGGAGTCAGAGCCTGGGTTTCTGCAGCCTTAACAAGCCAAGTTTGGTCTTCCGTCTTCAGTAAGACCAACTGAAGAGTCAAGCAATAGTGGAAAGCAGAGACAGGAGGTTCGGTTTATTCTCTGTGGGAAGAGGACGGAGGTCCAGCAATCCTCCAAGTTACTTCAGGGTCCTTTCAGTGTAAATAAAGAGCAAGAGGTGTACATAGCTTAGCAGGCCTGGTCAAGGTGTGGTCCCACCCATCACTGACCCATCACTGTCCAGACTCCACTCTGTCCATCAAGACCATCGGGTGAACTGTCAGAACCCTGTGAGCTAAGTTTCTTCTCTGGTTGGTACCAGGACACCAGCCTTTTTCTTCTCCCAGCCTGAGACTCCTGGGGAATTCTAATCTCCCCAGGTCCGCTGTCTCGATAGTCTTAGAGCCAAAGCATGAGAGCTTCTCAGAATATCTTGGCTTCTGCCAATAGCAAATGTGCTGCAAGGGTGAGCCACATCAGGGCATCTGTAAGAAGGGGGCCTGGGCTCCACCCTTGCCTTCAGCAAACCACTTATTATATAGCTTGCATTTCTCACTGTCTACTAGCACAAAGAATACAAGAAAGAGATGCACTGCTGTTGCTCCCGACACCAAGAGGATATTTAGTAAGTGGTCCCATTTATACCTGTGATGAAATGCTATCTGTTTTTCCAAGGGTCATCACAGGTCAGCTTCGACCCCACAGAGGAAGCAGAAGAAATGTTGTCTCCCTTGTCAGGGTACGTGGGGAAGATGGGGCAAGTAATGGGACAAGGAAGGACCCTTCCCTCAGTGGCCACCAATCAGGTTGTCAGGCCTGGGATGGTAAGTGGGGATTATTGCAGCACTCAGGTAGAGAAATGGTGACTATGGACCAGGCTGGTTTTTTGTTTGTCTGTCTTTGAGACAGCATATCACATTGCCTAGGCTGGCCTTGAATTCAATATATAACTGAAAATGACCTATATACTCTACCTCAGCCTCCCAAATCCTAGGCCACAGCTATGCTCCCCCACAACCTGACTCCTGCCAGATTTTAAGATCCATCTTAATCGAGGACGATGGACATGCCCGGCTAGGTAGGCATGGTTCAAGAAGTTTCTTAAAGGCAAGTCCTGAATGAATATGGAGAGAGTAGCTAATTAGAGTGGGGATGGTAAGACAGATTTACAGTGCATGTGTGTGTGCACACATGTGTGTGCATGCATGCATGTGTATGTGTGTACATGTACCATAAAATGTGTATGGAAACCAGAGGAAAACCTTGAGTGTCCTTCCCTCCTGGTACTTTGTTTGAGACAGGATTTTTTTCTTTTTGTTTTCAGGGTTTTTGTTTGTTTGTGTGTGTGTGTGTGTGTGTGTGTGTGTGTGTGTGTGTGTGTGTGTGTGTGTGTTTGTTTTGTTTTGTTTTCTGAGACAGGGTGTCTTTAGCAGACCAGGCTAGTCTCAAGCTCACAGAGATCCACTTGCCTCTGCCTCCTGAGTGCTGGGATTAAAGGCACCACCATGCCTAGCTCAAGACAAGATTTCTTTTTGTTCTCTGCTGCCCACACCAAGTTAGCTGGCCCAGTTGCCAGAGAGTCTTTTCTTCGTGTTTGCTTGTGCTAAGGGCATTTTAACCAGCTCCCTACCTGCATCTCTCTCTCTCTCTCTCTCTCTCTCTCTCTCTCTCTCTCTCTCTCTCTCTCGATATGAGATCTCTCACTGTCCTGGCTTAGCTAGACTAGCTTGCCAGCCTAGTGGCCCCTGGCTTGTGCACGTGCTCCCTGAGCCCTCGGTCGTCCTGGCCTGGTTGAGTGGAAGTCGGTGACTTATAGCTGCAGCCATGGAAATAGAACACCCTTGAGAGATGGCAAGAAAGGCACCTGTCAGTGACTAGCAGCCAGGGGCCAGGCCAAGGGAAGAATGTGGCCTCTATGACATCTCTTCTGGAGGGGAGGACACTCTCAGTCTAACCCATGACACCCTCAGTCTAACACATGGGAGTCCATTGCAGAAGGGCAGAGGAGGGAATGGATGGTGTTTCACTAGCTTGTGTGTGTGTGTGTGCGTGTGTGTGTGCCTGAATTTGATCTCCAAGACCCACACGGTAGAAGAGAACTAACTCCTGAAAGTTGTCCTTTGACCTTCACATGGGTTCTGTGATATGTGTCCACGTGTTCACACAAACACACAAATAAAATGCAATTAAAGTGAAAAAAAGGAAGGAAGGAAGGAAGGAAGGAAGGAAGGAAGGAAGGAAGGAAGGAAGGAAGGAAGGAGAGCCATGAGGTACAGCAGCAAGGTCTATTAAGGTAGGAGAAGTCACTACGGGAGCACAGAGTGAAAACTGTCCAAGGCAGGGGTGGAAAAGCCTGGGGCTAGGAAAGCGCAGCACTAACTTCAGCCTTTGAGGACAGAGAAATGGGAAAACACTGCCGTAGGTCACGAGCCTCCTCCACGGAGGCCACAGGTATTCTTCAGGACTGGGAGCTGGCAGGAAGCCCCAGCCTCTCTCATTAGGTTAGCCGCACCAGCTCTCAGGGTTTTATTACCTCTGCGCTGCCTCGCTGCCTCGGAAGAGCTCAGCCCCATCTGGCTGTGGCTGTTAAAAATGTGCTTGGCTTTCTTCTTTAAAATAAAACCCCAATCAAGGGATAAAAGAAAGTGCTTTGGAGCTTGGCCAGGGAACCGCTGCTTACAGGTGGGGAAAGATGGAGGGCTGTGGGGGGAACTGGGGTGGGGTGGAGGGAGCGATCCGCTGACATAGCACCTGTGTTGGTGAACAGCAGAAGCTAGAAGCTAAGAGGTTTTTTTTTTTTTTTTTTTTTTTTGATGCTTAAACCCAAGAAGGATGGGTAATTTAGGGAGCACAGAACAAATGATCCAGGACAAGGGAGAAGAGGTGTGAACGCGGCAAGAAGCTCACAGCTACTTTTAGCTAGGTAACACGAAACCGCTATTAAAAGTCTGCTTTGAAACTGAAAGCAACATATGGTCACAATCCCATCACATGCGAGCCGCTTCCCCCTGCCAGCTATGCCCTGAACTATAGAAGGCGAGGCTGAGCCACGGGGCTTCAAGGTGAGCTTGTTTCCTAGGGCTACAGCCCCCATCCCTACCCCCACCACTGAGGGACAGTCACCAAGCTCTAACCCACACATAGGGCTTGGGCATTGCAAAAGAATAAGCCATGCTTGGGGCAAAATAGTTTGTCATGACCTGCCACCCACCCAAGTAGAATGTGCTCAAAGGGCCCATGGCACATGTGGTCACGGTCAGTGCTCAGCCCAACCTGCTTGCCTACGGGAGCACTGAGTCTACGGACTGGCTGGCCCTGGCCTCTGAAGTCAGCTTGTTTGGGCTAAGAGGGAGCAGTCCTTGAAGCAGAGGCTATCTCTGGTGATGGCAGCCAAAATGACAGAACCGCTACTACAGGGACTGATGCCCCCAAGGGAATGTGTCTTTAAGACCAAGGTCTGGGTGCTCCTTGGGGGGGGGGGTGAGAAGGGAGTACGTGACTAGGGTGGTTCTCCAAGGCCTTTCTCGTGTGTGTGTGTGTGTGTGTGTGTGTGTGTGTGTGTGTGTGTGTGAGAGAGAGAGAGAGAGAGAGAGAGAGAGAGAGAGAGAGAGCGCAGTTGCACGCTGGGTTGCAGCCCATTTGCGTTTCATGTGGAAAGGAGCTTGCTGAATTGCAGTGTGAGGAATTAGGGCTCCCCTGTTACTTTCCCAATCTTTCTCAGTAAACAAAACTCACTGTGGGAACAGTCTTCCTATGTTCTGCAATACAAATTGATTAATGCAATAAAAATGCGAGTGAAACCACCAGCCCTCACAGACAGTGGGCTTATGTTGTCTGCCCTGCTCTCTGCCACGGTGTTTTTCCTTAAGAGTTTGTGTATTGTTCATGCTTTGGCTTGGCACACACACAAAATCCAAAGCCCATAATAACGCAGGTCATTAAACCCAACAACTGTGTTTGGACCTTTTTCAAGGGAGTGATTCAGGCAGGCGTTCTGCTCCGAATCAGCTTCCAGGGAGTTACCAAAGCTACCCTCACTTAGGCAGGGTCCCAGACCAGCCTCAAGAGCTTTCTCGGGAAAAATCGACCCTCCTGTAGCCACTAGGTGGAGCTAGGTGTTTGCGAATAGCGTTCAATGAGCCTGGTGTGACTAAAAAAATGACATCTTTTTTTTTTTTTTTTTTTTTTTTTTTTTTTGGTATAACATTCTGTCCAAATAAAAACGAATGGGGCACTGGGAACTGGGAATGTAGCTCAGTTGCTGGAGTGCTTGCCGAATGTGCATGAAGTCCTGAGTTCCATCCCAATACCACATAAGGCAGGCATGATAGCATCTCACACCTATGCACTCTATATATGCCTGTAACTCTAGTTCAGGAGGATCCGAGTTCAAAGTCATCCTCAGCTATATTATGAGTTTGAGGTCAGTCCAAATTAAATGAGATCTTATTTTTAAAACAAATAAGTGAGCTGGGACTGGCGTGGCAGTTCACACCCATCGTCCTAGCACGGAGGCCGGAGAACCGACTAGCCAGCCTGGGCTACAGAGTAAGTGCTGCACTAGCCTGGCTTAGCACGTATATAGAATTAGAATTAGAGGGGAGAGAGAGAGAGAGAGAGAGAGAGAGAGAGAGAACAAACCAGGGTCTCCTCATGTATCTCAGGCTAGCCTCAAACTGGCTATTCAGCTGAGAATGGTCATGACATTCCCCATTCCCAGTACTGAGATGGCTCACTTGACCCCTGTGCCGGGTCTGTATGATTCTAGGGATGGGGCCCAGAGCATTAGGCTTGCCAGGCAAGCACTTGACCCATTGCCCACTGAGAATATTAAAAAGTGTTTTGTTCTAGTATAGAAAAAGTAATATATAAGCTCAGAAAATATGGCATTAAAAAGGTATAGGTTCTGACCTGGAATTGTAACCCAGTGGCAGAGCGATTGAGTGGCATGCACAGCTTTTGTGTGGCAGGCACAGCCATGTGCCACCAACGAGCAAATAGGACCTCTTATAAGTACTTTGAGGCTCTGAATGGTGCAATCTAACCTAGAGTGTTTTGTGAATGCAGGTCTTCCTTCCTAAAAATAAAGCCAAGTAGCATTTTGAAAGCTAGCAATATCAGAAATACAGCCCTGACTGAATAAGACGCTCAGGCTGCTGCTGACCAGGGCTTTGGGTGTGGGGCCCATGATTTCCTGGCACTAAATGGAAAAACTTATGGGGAGTTTTTGTTCGTTTGTTTGTTTGTTTGCTTTTGATAAAGGTTTTTATGTCATCCAGGCAGGCCTTGAACTCACTAAGTAGCTGAGGCTCATCTTGAACTTCTCTGATGAGCTCAGAGCTGGGAATACAGACACACACAGGAGACACTAGATAGTGCATCTGGGCCTCCCACATGCAGAACTAGTATTCTGCACCACAGCCCTAGAGTTCAGTTGAAATTGTAGTACTAGGACAAAAATATTATCCACATGGGAAAGTCGGCAAAGATTCCACACCAAGTATAGAGTCGGGGGTTCACAGACTCAAATTTAGTTAAAGAACCATTGCTGCTATTCAGCCAGGCTTAAGACTTAGTGTGTTGGAATCTCTCCCTACAAAATAGGTCTCCTTCCTTCCTTCCTCCCTTCCTTCCTTCCTTCCTTCCTTCCTCCCTCCCTCCTTTCCTCCCTCCCTCCTTTCCTCCCTCCTTCCCTCCCTCCCTGCCTTCCTGCCTTCCTGCCTTCCTGCCTTCCTGCCTTCCTGCCTTCCTGCCTTCTTCCCTCCCTCCCTCCCCCCCTCTCTCTCTCTTCTCCCTCCTTCCCTTCCTTCTCTCTGATCCTCATTCCCTGTATTCTAGGCTGGCCTCACATTGACTTCCTGCCTCTACCTCATCATCTGTGCTTGGATTGCAGGCATGAATTACCATGCCAGTTTATGCCGAGCGGGGATGCTGGGAATGGAGCCCATGTGAGGGGAATACCCTACTAACAGGGCTTTGTTCCAGCCTATGTAGAACAGGCTTCTGAAAAGCCACTCAGAAATAGAAGCTTACAAAACAAGTACAATTGAAGTCCCAGAGAAGACATGATGCTTAAATTGGGGGGGGGGGGGATATGGATGGCTGACAACCAGGGTTCAATTCCCATGGCCAACATGGCAGAAGGAGAGAGCCAACTCCCATTAGTTGTCTTCTGACCTCCACATGTGGGCCAACACAGGCAGATGCCCACCCACACAAGAAATAATTAAAATGTGAAAAAATAAAAACAGTTGAAGTGTGTTGGGCAGTGGCGGCACATGACTTTAGTCCCAACTCTTGGGAGGCAGAAGTAGGTGGATCTCTGAGTTTGAGGCCAGACAAGGCTACAAAGAGAAACCTTGACTCGGCGGGGGGTGGGGGTGGGGGGTGGCGGGGGTGGGGGGCTGTGTCCTGTTTGATAAGCACCATGTAAGAGTTCGTGTATACCACAAGCGTCCTCTCTAGACAGAGGTTTCAGATGACCCATCATCATCACTTTCTCCACCTGTCCTCTGCTTACTGTGTTGAGCAGTGATGGAGTTAGTTAGGGGTGTAGCCTAGTCAGTAGAGTGCTTGCCTAGCATGCATGGAGCCTATGTTCCTTCCTCAGCACCACATAAAGCAGGCTTGGTGGTCAGCACCTGCAATCCTAGCACTCGGGAGGTAGAGCTGGAAAGAGCAGAAGAGTCCGAGGTCGTCCTCAGCTACACATGGGTTAACCTGGGCTACATGAGACCTTGTCTCAAAATAGAAGAGTGAAGTGATTTCCTTTGCTAAATAGAAAACTTACCAGAGTCTCGTTCTCTTTGCATTAGCAAAGACTTAAGTTCCTCGTTGCCTTCATGGTAACACTCGCTCCTGTGGCCATCTTCGGGTATATAAGACCAGGGTATATGAGACCAGGGTTCTGAAAGCATCCCGAAGGCCCTCACCCTAGCATAGAAAACTTGTGTTCCACTTACTCACTTGCTTGGTGCAGCCTGGCCCCACTGTCTGCTGCAGGCACCTCCCAAGTTAGAATCCCAGTTCCACCAAACACAGAGCTTTAGGAAGCTGCTCTGAGTCTTCTGCAGTCGAAGGCTACGGGTGGAGCCAGCCCTCTGGATTCTACACCTCTCACATCCAGCCAGTCAGCAGGCTGCAGCCGGAGGTAACTGGTGACTTCCAGGTTTAGGTGATGGGCAACTTTTATATGAAGATAAGCCTCCCTCTGCATCTCCTGTGGGGCCTCTGCTGCGCCCACTCCCCAAACCCTGACTGCACAGCCCTCTGTGGGTGTCCTCTCGGGATGAGACAAGTACCCAGATAGTTTAGGATAGCACTTGAGAAGAAATGTCACCTTCGGGCTCAGGAGATGGCTCTGTGGGTAAAAGCACATTCCCAGCACAGACCTGAAATCCTCCGTGGGGCTGTGTAGGAGAGCAGGAGCCTGCAATCCCAGGGCTGTGAGGGCAGAGGCAGGAGAATGACTGGGACTTGCTGACTGCCATCCTAGCTCCAGATTCAATGAGAAAGAAACCTTCCCAGACTGAGGTGGAGAGTGACAGGGCAGGAAACCCACTGTCTCACTCTAATGTGTGCATTCATACACACACATGCACACTTATGCACTCATACGCGCGTGTGCGCACACACACACAAACACACACAAATACTTCTTTAAATAAAAGGAAAGAAATGTCAACTTTTAAAGCTGTCTGCCACAGCAAACTCCACTCTGGAAGATAAAGATCTTCCAGCCCATAAAACAAAAACAGGACAGCCAGGACATGGTGTGTGTGGCATTCTTCTATGTGCACGCATGTGTGCGCATGTTCATGCATGTCCCGGAGCACTGTGCACATGTATGTGGGAGCCACAGGTCAACCTTAGATGTTGTTCCTTAAGAACCACCCACCTTATTTTCTGAGACAGGCTCTGTGATTGGCCCAGAGCTTGACACATAAGCTGGGCTGGCATGTAGGTTCTGGGGCTCAAACTACTCCACATACGTGCATGGCAGCTACTTTACCAACTAAGCCATCCTCCTGGCCCAAATGTGTCTTTTTTGTATGAAAAATGCTGTGGCGTCAGTGTCCCCTTTAAAGGCACAGAGGACGGCACTGTGAGAGTAGAGACAGGAACCACAGACACATGGGGCAGCTGGAGGGAGGTTAGAGCGGCTGGTGAAGAGGGAGGTAGGGGAGGAGCAAAGAGAGAATCTGGAAGGAGAGGGCCGCAGAGCAGGGACTCCCAAAAACACTTCCAAGAGGAATAGTGCTCAGGGTGACCACGAGGAGTCCAGGTTGTTAGCATGGTGTGGCATCCCAGATGAGACTAGGAACTGGACGGTGTCTTCCCAGAAGGGTGTCTGCTTAGAGGGTGACTCTCAGACCAGCTCTTTCTGCAAGTGTCCGGCTCAGGGAGCTCACAGTGAGCAGAGCCAGAAATATGTGGAGCATCAGAATGTTGAGTGGCTGAGGCACACACGTTAAAAGCACAGCTGAGGTCAGACAGGCAGAGGACCTGAAAGAGAACTCTAGGAGCCCCACGAAGAAGAGAACTGCAGAAATGGTTGGGAAGTAAGGTGGGAAACTTGGCTTTAATTAAATAATTAATATTTGTATATGTGTGTGTGTGTGTGTATGTGTGGAGGTTAAAAGTTAACCTCTAGCTCTTCCTAAGATGAGATCTGAGTGGGGGGACAGCGGTGATGCTCAGATCTCCAGATCTACGAGGACTGGGTGCCTGCAGTATGTGCAGCTGGGAAACAGAGTGTGGACAGAAGGTTATAAGGGGGGATATCAGGGTGTGGGAGTGCACACTGCCACCCCAGCACCTGGGAGGTAGAGGCAGGAGGTCAAGGTCACTCTCAGATATTTAGCAAGACAGCAACGAGATCATATATATATATATATATATATATAGAGAGAGAGAGAGAGAGAGAGAGAGCATGAATGAAAGAAAAAAGAAAAGAAAACAGGGCTGTTGAGATGACTCAGGTCAGGTAGACACTTGCAGCTAACTAAGCCTGACACCCTGTTCTCTCTTGTATCTACAATAAAACCTTCCTCTTCAAATGGTCCTGCCATCAGTTTATACCTCTTATAGGGTCAGTTGAAAAGCCCCATCCCAGAAGAATGGCTTAGAGGGTGGAGGGATGGCTCAGCAGCTAAGAGAACTGGCTGTTCTTTCTGAAGACCCAGGCTATTCTCAGCACCAGCGTGTGTCTGTCCCTTCACTTTTAATTCCCTCTCCATAGGATCTAAAGACCCCTGCTGGCCTCTTCTGGCATTACAGTCACATGGTGCACAGGCATACATACTGGCAAAACACCACTCATAGAAGATAGAAAAATCAGAAGGTGATTCTGAGGGGAAAGGTCCTTGCCACCAAGCCAGACAACCTGAGCTGGATCCCTGGAGCCCATATGGGGAAGGAAAGAGCCAGCTCTGGCTAGCTGTCTGTCGTCTGGCACTCCAAAGACATGCCATAGCATATGCCTCTCCCCACTATTAATACATACATACATACATACATACATACATACATACATACATACATACATACAGCTTTTAAAACTTAAAAATAAAATAGGGTGGAAGAAGATACCAATATGCATCTCCAACCTTCACTTGCAGGAAGTATTGAGATAGCGCCTAGACACACCCACACAGGGTGGGCAGGGGCTGGAGGCAGAAAGTTGCTGGTGGAGGTGGGATCACATTACAAAGAGCACTGCCAGGGTTTCAGGAATATGGATCCCTCTTTCTGTGTCTAAGGAAGTGCTGGAATTTACCCATAGAAGACAAAAAGGGGGAAGGGAGTCTTATTTTCTTTACCTGTGTTAATCTGAGTGTCTCTGGAAGGTGAAAACGATTTAAGCACACATCAAAATAATGTAAAATAAAAATCTGGTCTGTGTGTGTGTTGCATGTATATAGGTGTGCTGGGTTTGTGCCATGTACACACACACACACACACACACAGAGAGAGAGAGAGAGAGAGAGAGAGAGAGAGAGAGACCAGAGGATGCTGCTGGATATCACCAACTACTGTCCTATGGCTTATTCTCAGGGTCTCTGACTGAGCGGAAGGTCACTATTACGGCTGGCCCACAAGTTCTTGGATCCTCCTATCCCCATCCCCACCCCCACCCCTGCTTCCTCCCAGTGTTGCAGTTAGAGACAGTCATAGCTATGCTCTGCCTGTTACCTGTTCAGGATTTGAACAGCAGGTCCTTTTACCTACTCTGTCACCTGCCTAGCCCTCAATTTGTTTTCTCTAATAGAAGAACTGATCTGCACAGTGCAGGATGCTAATTAAGATTGGAGGGATTGCTGGTGTGACTAATCAGTTGTCAACCTGATGGACTTTAGAATCATCATGGACGCAAACTTCTGGGCATGTCTATAAGGGATTGTCTAGACTAGGCTAACAGAGTAGAGAACACCCCCAAAGTATCCATCTCTCTGCTGCCTGACTGTGGGTGCCCTGGGAGCAGCTGCCTCGGGTTCCTGCTGCTGTGCCTTCCCCACCAGAATGGGCTGTGAGCCCCAGCAAACCCTTCCTCCTTATATTTCTCTTGTTAGGGATTTGATCACAGGACAGAGGTAATACATGGCAGTCCTGGCCACCACCCTGGGACATGAAGACCCTGCACTGTGAATCCCTACAGCAGGAATCCAACCCCCAACGTCTCCCACACTCGACTGTCACCCTCTCCTGTTTGCATTTATGTAGAAGTGAAGATGCAACATGGACCAAGATGTCATCCTGTCTCCAAATCCTCACCCAAACCAAGGTTTTATCTGTGAGAGGCAGTAGCAGTCTGTCATTACATTTCTACAGTAGGTTTAAACTTACAATGTTATTTGTTTTATATATTTGCTTATATCTGAGTAAGTCAGATGTTTAGGAGAGCATTTCTACTTGTAACTACTGAAAATACACAAGAATTACTTAACAAGATGGGAGTGTGATAGAATGCTTGCCTACAGTGTAGGAAGCCCTGGTTTCCACGCCCAGCACTGCACAAACTCAGTATAATGGTGCACATCTGTACTTGTAGCACTTGGGGGATGGGGGAGATGGAGGCAGGAGAATCAGGAATTCAAAGTCATCTTTAGCTACTTACAGAATTGGAAGCCGGTCAGCCATGGTGTTGCATGCCTCTGCTCCCAGTACGCAGCAGATAGAGGCAGGAGAGTCTCGGAATCAGAGCAAAGCCTGGGCCTCATGAACCCATCTCAGAACAGAAACGAAATAGCTACAAAAGTCCGGAGGAAGGAGAGGTCCCAAGCATGCACTGCAGATGGGTAATCAACTCACCGCCTTGCAGCAGACAGAGAAAGGGGACGAATGAAACCAGCCCCAGGGAACCCAAGGCATCCTCACTTGACTGCAAATCAAGCCCCAGCTCAGCTCCTACAGGCAAAGGGTTGCCATGGCGCCTCTGGTTAAAATGAGCATGCCCAGGGGCCAGGCACTGGTCCCTCCACTTGGGTCTGCCAAGAGGAAACAGTTGCTGGGGGAAAAAAAAAGAAACCAGGACAAAATACAAGACTGAGTGTCATTGTCTCCAACGAAACATTAAAAAGAAGACTTGAGCCAGGTGGTGGTGGTGGTGGTGGTGGTGGTGGTGGTGGTGGTGGTGGTGGTGGCGGCGGCGGCGGTGGCACGTGCCTTTACCCCCAGCACTTGAGAGCACTCTGTGAATTTGAGGCCAGCCTGATCTACAGAGTGAGTTCTAGGGCAGACAATGAGATTGTATTGTATTGTATTTTAAAAGAAACAATACAATACAATACAATACAATACAATACAATACAATACAATACAATCAAGGGGGCTGGTGAGATGGCTCAGTGGGTAAGAGCACCCGACTGCTCTTCCGAAGGTCCGAAGTTCAAATCCCAGCAACCACATGTCACACTGCTTGCCTCTTGCTCTTTCCTCTCTTACTCTTGCTGTCTTGCTCTCTTGCTTCTCTCTTGCCCTCTTGGTCTCTTCCCTTCCCCCTTCCCTTCCCTTCTGTATTCCCTTCCCCCTCTCTCCACATGCTCATGGCTGACCTCTACTTCTCTTCTCTTCTCTTCTCTTCTCTTCTCTTCTCTTCTCTTCTCTTCTCTTCTCTTCTCTTCTCTTCTCTTCTCTTCTCTCTCTCTCTCTGTCTCTCTCTGTGTGTCTGTCTGTCTGTCTTTCTCTGCCTCTACTACCCTCTTAATGCCCTTCCTCATGCCCTGAATAAACTCTCTTCTATACTATACCGTTGTGCGGCTGGTCCCTCAGGGGAAAAGGATGTCTTGGCATGGGCCCACTGAGACATCCCATCCCCCATAACTCATCACACATCCATAGAACATATTCTCTTTATTTGTATCTTTTTATAAACACATCACCAAGCCCTTCTAACCCTCAGGGGTGGTGTGAAGAGAACATAGACTCCAAGAGCTGGAAGGTATGGAAGGGGCTTCCAAATGCCATCCTCTGGCGTAGAGACAGCAGTTGTGATCTGGATGTCCAGGCAGCTGTTTCTGCTGCCTGTGCTGGGTCTGCACAGGAGCAGGCCTGTCCACAGTCAGGCTGAGGGTCAGGGTAGTGGCACATGCCTTTAATCCCACAACCTGAGAGGTGGAGGCAAATGGATCTCTAAACATAGTAAGTTCCCAGCTAGCCTGGGCTACACAGTGAGACCCTGCTTCAAAAAAAAATTGTCAGGCAGAGGTAGGCAGAAGACAGGTTGGGGGTGGGTAGACCCATCTTCACAGCCAACTATTTGTTACGACTAGATGCAGGAGAGGGGAGTCTTTGTCTTTGCCTTCAGTCGTGAGTCCACTGGTGACTCCACCAGTGCCGATGCATAGCTCCAACCCAGTGCTCATATAGATAGCCACAGGGGTCACAACAAAGCCAAAGTCATGGAGCAGAGCAGAGGGCAGGTAGAGAGAACTGGGGGTGCAGGGGCTGGGGGTGGGAAGCAGGGATGAAAAGGGTGAGAGTTGAGGGGAGTCAGCAGAATGCGTGGGGGTGGGGGAGTAAACGGAATTCATTGCAGACATGCATCAAGAACAAGGTCAGTGTAACAGCGAAGAGGCCTGAAGGGGGAGGAGCGTGCGAGGAGGGCAACTAGGTAACACGTGACTAGTGCTTTGCTGGGATCCTGAGGAAAGGTGGGGGTGAGGCAGCAGGGACCACCACGCAGAGCTTATACCCTTAGGGGTCCTCAGCAACCATGGCTGGGTTTCTACTCATTCACCCCAATATCCTGACAGCTCTGCATGGGTTCTCCGAGCTCCTAACAAACTCTCTTCCTTCCTCAGAGTATGGCTGCCAACCAGAGACCACAAGGTACTTGAGTAAAAATCATAGCTTAAAAAAGAACCGAGAATCAAAAAACACTCCCTTCAAAAGTAACTAAGATCATCTCTGGAAATACAGCTTTCAAAAGCTTTACCACGGGGCAGGAGGCGGTTGATCGGGTTGTGTGCTTTACCACAGGGCAGGAGGCGGTTGATCGGGTAGTGTGCTTGCCTCAAAAGTGCAGGGCCCGAGTTGAATCCAAGAAGGCCCGGGAAGGAGGTGCCCATCAGTAATCTCAGTGTGCCTGTGTGGAGATTGGAGTGGAGACAGGAGAACCCCAACTGGGCTGCTAAACTGGGGTAAGCAACAGCAACTTAGAACTCAAAACAAGGTGTAAGATCCAAGAGTCATAACCTCTGGCCTCCACATGCATAATGTGGCACACACATACCACACACAAAGACTTTAAAGAGTTATAACATCCTTGGAAAGGCAGGGTATTGAACAAAAGCAAAACATTTGAACACAAGCTAGCATGCACGCTCTCGAGCAAGCATGCATGTGCACACACACAGAAAGCATGCACATATGCAGGCAAGCATGCACACATAAGCAGGCATGCACACACAGTCAAGCATGCACACACACAAGCACACACATGAGCACACATGCACACTCTCTATATTATCCTCCCAGCCAGAGTCTGAGGGTGAACATCAAGATCCAGTGGCCTCGGACTGTTACTGTGAAATTCCAGAGTGTCGGAGGATGCACTGGGAGCAGACATGAGGTGAAGAACAGAGCTGGCACAGGGGCAAGGCCGCAAGGATGCTGCTCCGCAGACCATCTTCTAGAGCATCGCAAAGCATGGGCAGCTATGACTCTGACAAGTTTAAAAGTAAAAGTATCAAAGTTTGGGGTCAGTGATATGGTGTAGTGGGTGCAGGCATCTGCCACCAAGGCAGATGACCTGAATTCCATCCTGGGGCCCACATGGTGGAAGGGAACTGGCTCTCATCAGTTGTCCTTTGACCTCTAATGGGCTTGAATGCACACACATGAGTATGAGCACACACACACACACACACACGCACACACACACGCACACACACGTGCACAATGAAGAAATAAAAATGTAATTAGAAATCAAAGTCATGTTTGCTATTACTAGCATACTAGTATTTTGTACAGTTAATATTTATTTGGGGCTGGTGACATGGCCCATCAGGAGCCCTTGGTTCTTTTCCACAGGACCCGAGTTCGATTTCCAGCACCCACATCAGGCAGCTCAGAGCCACTAGGAACTCCAAAAGACCCAACACCCTCTTCTAGCTGCTGCAGACACCTGCATTCATGTGCATACAACACACAGACACACACACAATTTCAAATACTCATAATGTGTGCATGCATGTGACTGCAACAGAGGACAACTTTTGGCAATGCTTCCTCCTTCTACACTGGGTTCCAGTGACAGGATTCAGGTCTGCAGTCTTGTGTAGCAAGTGTAAGTTACACACGCTAAGCATCTTTGGCGCTTTATTCGAGTACAGCTAGCTCCCACATCAACACAGGAACTATTTCAGCTATTGTCCTTTCACTTAAATGCTCATTTCAACTTTATTTGCTTTTAGTGTGTGTGTGTGTAGCTATGTATGCGTATGAGTGCATGCATGCCACAGCACATGTGTTGAGGGTCAGAGGGCAACTCACAGGAGTCACTTGTGTCCTTCACGCATGTGGATCACGGAGACTGATCTCAGCTTGTCAGGTTTGGGTGGCAAGCTCCTTTACCCAGTGAGCCATCATGCCAGCACGCATTAAATTGGTTCCTGGCCAATGAGAGGGTTCAGTATGTAAAGTGCTTGACAAACAAGTCTGGTGGCCCAGGTTTGATCCCTAGAACCCATGTAAAGGCAGAAGGAGAGAACCAATTCCCCAACGTGTCTGCCCTTTGATCAACACAGTTCAAGGCTGACACCTGTGCCCACGCATGCCGACCAAGTACACATACATACACACAAAGGAAATACGTTTACATACCACAGCTCTTCTAGCTTAATAAGCACATTAGTGTCAGTGAAGTGGAGATGGGTCCAGTTAATAGGCAGTGTAGTTATCGTTGATGCTTTATGTGTGTATGGGTAGCTCAGGTATGTGGTATGTGTACCTCTCGAGGGACCATGCTCCAGCACGCTCACCTTCTTCTTCTGAGATGGGGCCTCCACTGAACATGGCGACTGTCTAGTAACTAGCCAGGGCCAGTGATCCTCCTGCCTCCATCCACTCCATGACGCTCTGGTGACTAACATGCACATGGCCATGCCTGTCTTTCTACATGTGTGGGGATTCAAACCCAGGCTCTCACACTTTTGTAGTACCTGTTCTTACCGAGTCATCTCTCTCACGGGGACATTTTTATGTCAGCGAAGTCTTTAATGGACAGGGCTGTCTGTTAGTGCTCGGGTGTAATTGTCTTCAGGGCTTTATCTGCGAAGGAGGATGGCAATGTCTCCCACAGGAGAGATGAAGCTACAGTTATCGCTTGTATTTATAGTTGTGTTTCCCAACCCAGGGGATTCAGCGAAGCAACGCTTGTTGGATACCGCAGCACGTCTGTTAAGAACATCGAGCAACTGCTAATTCCTTTCCCTGAGCGTTCCATTCGATGGCATGCAGGAAAAAGGGCGAAATCCTGAAAAGTGTAAATTTTTTTATTCGAAAAAGCCCATGATTCTTTGGAAGTGACACAAGATCAGTTTCCAGGGATCAGACCTTAGTTCCCATAACCTCTGTAAAAAAAGAAAAAAAAAATCCATTCGAAGGGCTCCCGCTCTCCCCACCCAGATTCACATTCGGCACCTAAACATGAAATGTTCACTTCTGGAAAATAGGAGGAGTGTGTGTGCTTAGTGGCAGCCCCCTGTCCCAGAATCCCCTTCCCTGGGAAGAAGCTCAACAGAGAGTGAGTGTGAGCCTCTGGTGGCACTCATCTCAGTGCCACCAGAACCAGCTGCCAGGAGCTACAGGAGATGCCCTTCTGAGCCTTCCCTTCATCTGCTTGTGAAGAGAGAGTCACTGGGAGTCTGCAGAGGTAGCTGGTGCTGGCCCTACGTTCTGAGTCATAATTTGAACTGGTCACAGTTTTCAGAAGGAAGAAAAAGAACAGGCCTATGGCTGGTGTAGGGGGGACCAGAAGACCCAGTCAGAAAAGGCAAGCTCGCTATGGGGCTCAGGCCTGCATCTCCCCCCACACAGTTTCCTTTCTAAATAAGGGTGTTGAGGAGGGAAAGCCCACAGCCAGCACCTGGCTGGCATTTAAATATGAAGAGAACAGCGTCCCACTTTCTCTACAAACGCCAGGAAGCTTGGTTCAGCCTATCTGGCCCAAGTGAAGTTCATCTTTCTAAATCTGCTTCCAAACTACACAAGTTTATCTTTAAAAAAAAAAAAAAAAAAGAAACGAAACAAAACATTTTGGCTTTTTCAGTATTACCTGAGCTTAGATATTTTTTTCTGTCTACTTCTAAAATGATTAGAACTGATGAGGGGGGTCTTGCCAGAGACTCTCTCTTAAAATCTAAGAAAATAAGATGTTAATTCTTTTTTCTTTTAGAGACAGGGTCTTGTTAGGTAGCCCAGGCTGGCCTTGGGCTCAGGCTACCCTCCCTGCCTTACCTTCTAGAGTTCTGAGACTACAGGGGTGCACCACCATGCCCAGATAATATGAAGCATTTTAATTTCCTAAGGAAAGATGACCGTGTCCTAGAACGAGGAGGAGTAAGTGGGCTCTTTCTTGTCATCACAACCAATATTCCTGATCTCCAACATTACGACCCTAGAGCTGGTGGTGGTCATGGTTCAGGAAGGGTGGGAGAGGGCAGACTCTCAAAGCTCCTGGCAAAGTTAACAGAGGCATTACACAGACAAAGGCGTCTTTCTTCTGCCAGCCACTGACGCACGGATATCTGTCCCATCTCAAGAAGTGATAGTGAATGCAGTTGTGGAGAGCGAATGGGGAGCCAGCTGGGAGGCCACCTCCGGCTCGCTGCGCTGCAGTGTGGCCCACTCTGCTGCGTCAGTCTGCAGCCCGCTCACAGCAAGCAGCATCGCTCTTTGAAACTTTTCTTGCTCTTGCTGCTTTTCCTGCCGTTCTTGTCCTTGTTTTCTGACATCTTTTTTGCCCGGATTTCTCTCATCAGATCAAAGAATACCTAGAAGTGAGAGGAAGAGAGAAAAGAATAAGGAGGTGGGGTGCACTCAACTCTTATGTACAGGGTCCAAATGTTCGTTCTTTCATTCGTTTATTCATTCAGACAGGCTCTCCTGTAGCCCAAGCTGGCCTCAACTGGCTGTGCATGGCCATGCATCCTGGCTTTCCTACGCATCCCAGGGCTAGGTCACGTGACACTGATGATGGTCCCAGGCAAGAGTTCTATCAATAAGTCCATCTCCAGCCCCCAAGCTTATGCTTATGAGCCTGTTTCGTTACAAACAAAGCATCACGAATAAACAGCAAGGCGTCGACAGACAGCAGTAAGAATCCGCTTTAATGAGAGCCTCCTCTCTCCCAGCAGAAGAGCCCTGCCTTTCCACACAGCTGTCATGGACAGGAAGAGCCTGTCACCGTCGCCGGATCTCTTCTTAATTATATACTAAGGGTGAAATGTGCTTTGGCAAGCATGGTTTTTGAAATGGTGTGCGAAATTCAAACATTTGAAGGGATATGGCCTGTGAGTGTCTGCCTCCTATTTCCAAGAAAGGTGAAGGGCAGCCTCATCAGGCAGAGTCCCCTGCCACTGAGCACAATGACCTGATGGTATGAACATGTGTATACACACACACACACACACACACACACACACACACACACACACACACACACAGAGAGAGAGAGAGAGAGAGAGAGAGAGAGAGAGAGAGAGAGAAGAAATAAAGGGTGAATCTCTGCTTTGTCCCACGTCACCATACCTTGTTGAACTACAAAGGCTGGAATGGCATTATAAATGATTTGCCCCTCCCCAAATCCTACTTTGAAAGCCACCAAGGGCAAATCTAGGAAAGCAAGGGGGCAGGAGTGAGGAAGGCAGGTTCCTGAACTGGAGAGCTGGGAGAAAGAAGAAAGTGAAGTCTTATCACAGCGTTCCTCCTCCCGTACCTCAGCCCCACACCCCCATTTCCACCCCCCACTGCCAAGAAGAATGTTATCAAGAAAGACGAGCCACTGCGAATTATCTAGACGGGCGTTATCATGTGTCAGTGAGGTTTGGGTTTCACCCTCTGCGACCAGCAATTGCCAAGGGACTGATTAAACCCTGGCAGACAAAATACGCTCCCTGCAAAGACACACTGGAGATTTCCCACAGAACTGGAAGCAGGACAAAGAACACTAGCTTTTCCATCTCCGCCATCTCTGCGCTGATTCTCAGAGACGAACCAAAGGGAAAAGCAAGCAAAAGCTGGGGCTGGGGCTGGGGCTGGGGCTGAGGTGGCAGAGCAGCTGCCTGGCATACACAAGCCCCTGGATGGGATCCCCAGCACTGCACAAACCAGGCATGCACACCTGTAATCCTAGAACACAGGAGGCAGAGATAGGAAGATCGGGAGTTCAAGTCCTCCTCAGCTACATACTGAGCTAGAGGTTAGCCTGGCGGAGAAGAGACCCTGTCATTATTTTCAATAAAGAAAAAAAAAATAAAACTAACAGAGAGAAAGAGAGAGAGAGAGAGAGAGAGAGAGAGAGAGAGAGAGAGAGAGAAGTCATGTGTGATGTCACAGGTCTAGAAAGGTTCAAAGTTCAAGGTCAACTTGACTATACAACAAATTTGAAATTTGAAACTAGTCTGGGCATATAAATTACTGTTTCAGAAATGAAGCAAAACAAGACTGCTTTCCTGTTATGCCTCTCATGTGAGCTTACATGAACCCCAGCCCCAGGGAAGGGAACCCTAAGTGTCTCAGGCTGATGTCTACACCCCGTTTTGCTAGCACAGCCCTGGGTCCAAACCACAGACTTTGGTTTCATCCTGTGATAAAAGGCAGGGAGGCCTGTGGAGCATTCAACCAAAAGCGGCCCACACTGATCCTGGGCTGGGCATCTATCTCCGCGGCCTTTCTGAAGGGAAGTGTTTACTGAAAAAAACTTATTACCTGTTACAAGTTCCTGCTGGGTTTTTCCTGCAGGTCAAAGGTTGTCCAGGGAGAGGAGGGGGACATGATGTTGTGCACCCCGCCCCAGAATGAGATCCCAGAGCACTGACTCCAGCCTTCTCAAAAACGTCAGCATTTTCATACTGAAAAAGTCTGTGTTTTGTTTCATTGTTGTTGTTTAGACAAGGTCTCCTTAAGTAGACTATGCTGGCCTTGAACTCACAGAGATCTGCCAGCTCCTGCCTTCTGAGTAGCGGGATCAAAGGCATGTGCTACCATGACCAGACAGCCTTCTTGGTTTTAAAACATAAAGCCTTAGTCCGGGTGTGGGAGGCAGAGGACAACTAGCACTACACCTTGTCTCAAACATGCACCCTCCTCCTCTCCAGAGAAGACTAAGGCTATACCTGGATGCCCTCTGTATTTCCCTCAGCTAGGAACAGAAGTCTGAGCATCATAAGAAGCAACGTGAGAGTTCAGATAACAATGTAAAGAAAACAAAGATGCTGGGATACGGCAGCTGGGAGAGGGCTTGCCAAGCACTGGGGTCCACCCTGACACCCACAAACCAGGTGCAACGGTCCACACCTGTGTTTCTAGCACTCCTTACACACACACGAGATCTACAGGTCAGTCTAGAGCATATGAGACCCTGTCTAGATAGATAGATAGATAGATAGATAGACACACACATACACACATAGACAGAAGACAGGCAGACAGACAGAACCAGGGACATGGTGCGGTGGAGGATAAGAACCTGGCAACGTGAACTCAATTCCCTGGGGCCCACATGATAACCAAAATCTAGCTGACGATGGAACACAACTCACTGTGCCCCAGGCTACAGAGAGCACCAAGCTCTTAAAGCCAGGTCCTCCGAATGTCCCTTGAGAGTACTCAGCCCTCTTCTAGAACCAGCTAGTCAAACAGCTCTCCTTGGTAGGGTACAAAGAGAGGGAGTGACATCCCACAGCGCTAGCCTGGGCTACAGTGTGAACTGAGAACAAGAAGAGGTAGACAGATCTGTGGCCGAGCATAACTGGGTGCAGACATAGCCCTTCTGTTCTGCCTGCCCTGGCTCTGCACTGATTTCACAAGCCCAGGATGTGAAGTAAGAGCCCACAGCACAGCATGGGAAAACGGCGTGAAGTTCAGCTGTAAGGCACCTACTTCAACTGTGTGCTAACACTCTGAACTCTGATGTAAAAGAAAAACCACAGGGCGGTCATGTGATTGTGTAGAGCCCTGGGTTCCATTCCCAGCACTGCATAAACCGGGTGCTATGATGCCCGCCTGTCATTCCAGTGCTGGAAGGTAGAGGGCTGGAGGCTGGAAGATCACAAGTTCAAGGGTCTCTTCAGCTACTTACGGAGCTCTAGGCTAGCCTGTGTGAGACTTTCAAACAAAACAAAAAAAAAAAGGATGAAAAAAGAAAAAGGAAAACAGAAAAATGACAAGTCAACTGTGATGGCACAAAGCTTGAATGCTAGCACTTGGGAGATGGAGGCAGAAGGACTAGAAAGTCATCACTGCCTACATAACCAAGCTTGAGGTCAGACTGCGGGTGTGACACTGCCAACATAACCAAGCTTGAGGTCAGACTGCGGGTGTGACACTGCCTACATAACCAAGCTTGAGGTCAGACTGCAGGTGTGACACTGCCTACATAACCAAGCTTGAGGTCAGACTGCGGGTGGTACGAGACCCTGTCAAAAGAAAAAAGGTGGAGGAGAAAGAGGAGGAGGAGAAGGAAGAGGAGAAAAAAGAAAGAGAAGGAGGAAGAAGAGGAGGAAGAAAGGAGGAAAAGGAGGAGAAGAGGAGGAAGAAGAAGGGGGCAGTGGTAGCAGAGGCAGCAGCCACAGTGGCTGAGTGGTCAGGAGAGAGTGCCACTCATGCAGAGAGCCTGAATTCAGTTCCCGGTACCCACATCAGACAGTTCACAGCTACCTGCAACTTCAATTCCAGGGGATTTTTCTTACTTCTATAAGCACCTACATTCACATACCCCTACATAGATAGACACACACACACACACAGAGTTGAAATAAAATTAAAAGCCAAGCAAACGAGATGGCTGTGTCTTGAGACAGCAAAAGCCAGATTCTGAGAAGCCTCCAGAACTCGTCCTACCTTGTCCACATTGGCGCGGGTCTTTGCAGATGTCTCCACGTACTGCACACCCCACTCCTCCGCTTTGCCTCGGGCCTCGTCCACAGGCACCTGCCTCCGCTCCTCCAGGTCGGACTTGTTGCCCACGACCAGCAGTGGGATCTTGTCCTCCTCTGACTTGACTCGGAGAATCTGTTCCCTAGGGACGGTGCGGCAAGAACAGTGTGGTTAAGAAAGCCAAAACTGGCGGGAGAGGCACCAGGACGGCTCAGCGGCTGAGTGCTTGCCTCCAAGGCAGTCTGAGGACCTGGGTTTGATCTACACTGTGAGTGGTGATAACTGGTTCCTGCAGGTTGTCCTCCTTCCTCCACGTGAACTATGGTATGTATGCCGGTGCACGCACAGCGCACAAATAAATAAAGTTGCTTTGTTTTGTTTAAAAGCTGGCATATGAAGTCAGCTTTACAAGTAGCTGCCAGGTGCCTCGGGGTTTACAGAGCATCTAAAGCCCTCGGTAAAGAACAAGAGAAATCATTCCATCGGGAGATTTCAAAATGGGTGTCTACTAGCAGGGGCTTTTCCAGGCTGGCCCTTAGCTTTCGTCCATTATGATCATCTGGTCTCTCCCAGGTACGGATTTCTCTGCCCCATACTCCTACAAAAGAGATGTCTGCATAGGAAGTCAGGAGTCTGCATCTCAACGGAGTCCCCCAATTTATGGGGTCAAAGAGAAAGGGAGAGGGAAGTCAGGAAGAAACCCTCTGTGAATCTCGGGGACATGGCCCAGATGGCAGGGTGCTCCCACTGTATACACAGAGCCCCTCCCCACCCCCCACCCCTGGTTCCTTCTCAGCACTCTACAGGCAGGCATGGTGCTACACGCCTGTAAACCCAGGAGACAGGAAGACCAGAAGTTCATGGTCATCTTAGCTACATAGTAAGTTTAAGGCTTCATGAGACACTACTTAAAACAACAAACAAAACAAAAAAATCCAATCAAACCCAAAGCAACAGCTCACAAAAATGCTTAGTAATTCCAATACAGGCACAAGGGAGAGAAGAAAGCAGTGTGTACAGACATCCTGTTTTATCTCCGGGATGGCCTCAAAATCAGATTATGAAGAGGAAACACAGTTGTGATCACAAAAGTGTTACCCACATAGAAACTTCCTGAATGCTCAAAAAAAATCTGCAGCCGCAAGAGCTCACGCTGAGTTCTCTGCTGTGCGTCTCCTCCATACACACACCGCAGCTGCAGAAAGCAAGCCAGAACCTTCAGCTCTTTAGAGACCTTTAGGAGGCAGGGCCTGGTGGGAAGAAGATAGGTCTCTGGGGTGTGCCCTGGGAAGGGACACTGGGACTCTAGACTCCCTCTTTTGCACCCCAGCTGCCGTGTACCACACAAGCCTTCAGTAACATAACCCCCACCATGCTGCATGCCCCCTACCCCTGGGCCCAGAGCAACAGGCCACATGATCGTGGTTGGTAGCCTCAGAAACCACAAACCACAGTAACTTCTTTTCTGATAAGCGGACTAACTAGGGTATTCTGTCCTTAAGGGGAGTCGATGAAAAAATTTGCAATTATATAAGAAAGTGGGAAAGCTTGTGTGGTGTGGTGAAGAACCAGCTACAGAAGAAGTACCCCCCAATGCTCACTATTTCTTTATAACAGAATTTGGAGTTGGGAACACTGGCTGCTCTTGCAGACAACTTTGGGGTCTATTGGCACGCTCAGAACTCTTTGGCCCTTGTATGTACTGCACACACTTGGTACACAGACATACAGTAGGCAAAACACCAGTACACATAAATAAAAATAAGTCCACCTTTTAAAAAAGGTATGTGCAGAAATCCTAAAACATGGATGCCCAAAGAAACAGAAACAATAGTAGACCAAAGTGTAACAAGATTCAGAGAACCCTACGGCAGAGTTCTTCCTCATCAGAGCCCGGCCATCACTAGGCCACTCGACCCCGGATCCCTCGCCCTCAGCCGCCGGGCAGGAGGGTCAGGGCCAGGCTCTCCCCAGTCAAGCACACCTGAACTCGGCTGTGGCTGTGAAAGACTCGTGCTCTGTGATGGAGAACACCAGCAGAAAGCCTTCTCCGCTTCGGAAGTAGTTGTCACGGATGGCCGCATAGTCCTCCTGGCCAGCGGTGTCCAGGATGTCTATCTGGACCTCTTCTCCGTCGAGAACCACCTTCTTTCTGTAACTGTCAGCTTTGGTGGGCTCATAGTCTTCTACAAACTGGGGGGAAGCAGTCAGAATTAAGGAGTACAGTCGGCACCCCGACTACATCACTACGTCTGAATGCTTTGCAATCAGCTTTGTATTCACTAAGAGTCTAGAGCTATTACACCCAGAGAAGACACTGAAGAATGCAAACAACCCACTCCTTCCTTCCTTCCTTCAACAGGGTCACACGATGTGGCTCAGGCTGGTCTTGAACCTCCTGTCTCTACTTTCCAAATGTTGGAATTGCAAGCATGTCCCATCATGCTTGGGAACACTTCCTGCCTTAATAGCTCTGAGTTCAATTTCTTTTTTTTAAAGCTTTCAACAACAGGGGCAGATAGCCCCATTTTACAGATAAGAAAGGCCAACACTAAGAAGAATTCTTGATGATATCATTGTCAATAGAGCATAAAATTATAATACAAACAATGGAAAAGGTGAGGCTCGGGAGCCTGTATTAATAATGAGCAGAACTATAAAAATCATCCCAAGGGAATCTGGCAAGAGGAATCAGAGTGTAGAGTAAAACAAGCGGAGAGTCGGGGAGATGGATGAGTGGACAAAGTGCTGGTCATCAAACATGAAGAGCTGAGTGTGACCCCCCACATCCCTCTTAGAAACAAACAAACAAACAAACAAACAAACAACAACAACAAAAGCCAGAGGCTGGGGAGAGGGCTCAGCAGTTAAGAGTATCTATGGCCCTCCTAGGGGACCTAAGTTCAGACCACAGTCCCCTTGGTGGCTCCAGGGGATCCAGTGCGTCCAGCATGCATGAGCACCTGCACTCGTACGCACACACCCACATTTACACACCGGTATATGTAACTAAAAATAATAAAATAATCTAAAAAAAGAGTGAGACATGGTAATAGTGCATGCTTATAATCCTAGTCCAGGGACATGAGGACAGGTGACATTGCCAGCTAAGGCCAGTTAAGACCACCTAAGACCAGCTAAGGCCAGCCTACGCAGAGAGCCCCAGGCTAATGAAAGACCTTGTCTCAGAAACAAGGTGGACCATATCTGAGGACCATTGCCTGGGGATGCTCTCTGGCCTCCATAGGCACACAAGCATGTGCATGCACATGTAGGTGCACACCCCCCACACATGCATCTGCATACATGAACATGCGCACACACACATGTAAATTAATAAATAAATCCAGTCAAGCACTGAAAGTAGACATGGTAGCACCTTATTACCTTGAAGTAGAGAAGGGCTTTTTAAACTATGACTCAAAGTCCAGAAGCCATGTAAAAAAAATTGATGTTAGATTTCCCAAGAATGAAAAAACAACAGAGGCACAGCACAGCCCAACCCAGCCCAGCACAGCGCAGCACGATGCAAGCGCTAGCCAGAACTCTGAGCTGCACACAGTGCATTGAGCACTCCTCTTTAACACGCACTGATGGGAGCATCCAAAGCCAGCATGGAGACATGCTCTCCTCACTAGTGCGAAAGAAAGGAAGGAGGGAGAAGGGAGAGAGGGAGGAGGGAGAAGGGAGAGAGGGAGGGAGAGAAAAGCAATCAGGAGAGAGGAGGAAGAGCTGCCCTGAGACATGGGCTTTGGGGAAAGACCTGTTGCTCCCTGTGGGGCAGGGGACAGGACCATCCCATGGAGAGATTTGTCAACATCTGATAAAATGAGAAGTACTTTATCCTCTGACTCTCCCCACATCTAGCTTCTAGGAATCTAATCTCCAGAAACGCTGGCTCAAAAATCAAGGTCACTGTTGGCACCAAAGGGCATCACAAAAGATGAAGGTCCACCCAAATGCCCAGCTAAGGTTGGCTATACAACTGAGTGCTTCGCTGTTACACAAAAAGGAGGAAGGAAACTCTATACGGGCATGTAGACAACTCTAGAATAACAGTGTGTCATTCTGCAGCAGGTCGCCAGTAGAGTAGAGATTATTACCTATGTATAGAAGGATGTAGTCTCCCCTCAAAGACAAAACAAATTCAAAAACTGCCAAAAAAAGAAGTAAATTAGCCTCCCCGAATGTTTTTTTTTGTAATAAAGACACACACATAAAAATTAACTAATTTATGAGACTTTAGTAAACTCTTGATAAAATGCAATCCCTTTTAACATTTTTAATTACATTTATTTAGCTTGTGTGTGTGGTTGTGTGTGTATGAGTGTGTGTATATGTGTGCATGTGTATATGTGTGTATATATGTGTTTGTGTATGTGTGTGTGTATATGTGGGTTTATGTGTTTATGTGTGTTTGTGTGTATATATGTGTTTGTGTATGTAGTGTGTGTTTGTGTATAAGTGAGTATGTGTACGTGTGTGTGTATGTATGTATGTGCGCGCGCATATGTGTGTTTGTGATGTCTGTGGGTAGGAGTGTGGGAGAGACTGTGCTGTACATACGTGGAGGTCACAGGATAACCTCAGGCATCACCCCTCATCCCCCAGCTTGCTTGTGAGGCAGGTCTCTTCCTTTCCCTTGACACCATGCATGTGCTGGGCTGGCTTCTGGGGAGTCTGCTGCTGCACCTCTGATCCTCCCACAGAAGTACTGCAGTTACAGGCACTAGCTACTACGTTCAGGTTTTACATGGGCTCTAGGGGTTCAGGTCCCCATGCATGCATGGTGGTTGTCTTACCCACTGAACTATCTCAGCTGAGCCTAACACTGGCAAGGCTAGATCTGGGGCTAGCCTGAGCAATCTAATAATACTGTGCCTCAAAGTACACCAGCTCCGTGATGGCCACGTGAACACCTGAGGGGAACTCAGTGGGTCCCACAGAACAGACATGAAGACAGATGGGCGTCTGTAGGACGAGGAAGTGAGAGCGGGAAGTGGGCAGGCTGGAGGATGGAGAATGAATGCCATCCACATAGAGTATATGCATGCGTGAAACCGTCACAGGATAAATTTGAAATTTACTTTTGAAAAAATGAGGGATGGAAGGTGGGCATGGAGAAACACGCCTTTCCTGCCAGGCTTTGGCGGCAAGGACAGGTGGATATTTTTTTGTTTTTTTTGTTTTGTTTTGTTTTTTGATTTTTGAGACAAGGTTTTTCATGCCACACACTCAAACACAGGAACACACATGTAAATACATTTTTTTAAAAAGCGTAAAAAAATTGGACTTCTTATGCAGGGCACATAAAACATAGTGACTAACTGAAAACAGCGCCAGTATAGACATAAGAACTAAGACAGAAACTCAGAAGGAAACACAGAACAACCACCAGTGAGCCTGAACCAGACATAAAGTCTTAGGAATGAGACCAAAGTCCAAGTAGCAAAGAAGAAATGAGCTGGGGGCCAGGGGGATGGCTCAGGGGGTAAAGGTGCTTTCCACTAAACCTGACATGAATTCCACCCCGGGGCTCACAGTGGAAGAGAAAACTGAGTCATGCAAGTTTCCACTGACCTCTTCATGTGCACCTCACGTGTCTCACACACACACACACACACACACACACACACACACACACACCACTCTAAACCGGACTTCAGTAAAACTTAATGCTTTCAGGGCTGGACAGGTGGCTCAGCAATTGAGCTCTTCCAGAAGAACTGAGTTCAATTCCCAGCATCCACATGGCAGCTTAACTTTCTGTATACAACTCCAGTTCCAGGGAATCTGATGCCCTCTTCTGGCCTCTGTGGGTACTACACACGTGTGGTGCACAGGCATCCACACAGGCATAACACAAATACACATAAAACAAATTAATTACATTTTTGAAACTGTAAAACTTTGACAAATCAAAGGGCAATATTAGAAAAGGTGGCACCGTTTGGGAAGGTTGTGGAGATTTTAGGAAATGGAGCCTTCTGGGAAGAAGTGGGTCACTGAAGGTGGCCTTGGAGTTGAATAGCCTGCCCCACTTCCTGTTCACTCTTGGCTTCCTGAGTGTGGATACAGTGTGACCAGCCAGCCACCTGCTCCTGCAGCCATGCCTTCACCAATAACAGACGGTATCCCCAGGAACCCTGTTCCTGTGAGTTGCTTTCATCAAGGTTTAATATCACAGCAACCGGAAAGTGCCCACCAAGACAACAATTCCTTATTTTATATTTTCTTTTTGTGACACTGGGCTTAGCTACAAAGCCCAGGCTGGCCTCTAATTCATGATCCTCCTGCCTCAGCCTCCGGAGTGTTGGGATTACAGGTATACATGATCACACCTGCTTAGAATGTACATGACGAAAGAGTGAATTTTGGGGTTAGCAAGAAAGCTTAGTGAGTGTCTCCAAGCGTGAAAAGTTGGCATTCGAATCCAGGACCCACGTGCAGTCCATGAGAGAGAGAACTGACTTGTCCCTGTTGTCGTCTGACCTCCAGTGTGGTGCAACATGCATTCACACACACAAACACACATACACAGATACACAGACACGCACCCCAAAATTAATAAAGAGAAAAGGTTTATTTTTGACTGATAGCTTCAGAACTTCACTCCATGGTCCTCAGGGCCTGAGGTGAGGCAGAGGAGGTGAGGTGGTGCGAGGAACAGCAGAAACGGTTTCTCACGTCCCGGCAACCAAGAAGCAGAGGAAGGCCGGAAGGGAGTGGGACTCTAATATCTCTTTTAAGGACACACTTCCGGTGACCTAACCTCTCTTGCTGAGCTCAACTTCCCAAGGTGCTGTAGGCTGAGGGTCTGTTCTTTAACATTCAACCCTTTCAGAGACACTCAAGACCGGGTGCTGGGGAGTAGCTCAGTTGGTTGAGTGCACACCTCTTTCCTGTGAAGGCCCAAGCCCCATCCTCAGAGCCTCATAAACTAGGCAAGGTAGCTTGCACCTATAATCCCAGCAAGGGGAGGCATGGGAAGATTAGAAGTTCAAGGTCATCCTAGGCTACATAGTGCGTTCCAGGCCAGCCTGAGCTACAGGAGATTCTATCTTTAAAAAAAAAATGTTGGAGTTGGAGAGACGGCCCAGTGGTGACAAGTACCTGCTGCTCCTGGAGACTAGGAGTTTGGTCCCCAGAGCACACATTGGGCAACTCCAACTGCGTTCAACTCCAGGGCATTCAATGCCCTCTTCTGGCCTCTGAAGGCAACTGCACTTTTCTAAATATCACCCCTCCCCCCCCACCCACACACACATTTTTCAGCTTGCACATAATTTAAAATAAAAAATTAGCACATATACAGAGGTGTCTCTCTTCCCTTGCTCCTGTCTCAAAGAAAGGACACATAACGCTGGAAATACAGTGTGCAGAGAAACTCCCTCCATTTCTGTGACCACTAAACCCACCACTGTGTCGGCAACCAGAATCTTCTGCTGAGAGCCCCTATCCCTGCAGCTTTTCAAACACCCCACGGGGAAAGGGACATAGAACACATCTGGAGCAGACACACTCAACATCACAGCAGGCGCAGGCTGTGCTGGCATCTCTTACCTCATCATACATGAACTGAAGCGTCAGGGCTGATTTGCCGACCCCTCCACTGCCAACCATGATGACCTTGTGAAGTACCAGGGAGCCCTGGCTCTTGCCCTTGTTGGCAGCCATCCTGCTGGTCGGAGGTGGTGACACACGGACAGGTGGCCCAGGTGAGGAGCTGCAGATGACAGAAACAAGAGCTTGGAGATGGTGTGTGTCCTATCCAGTTGAAAGCAAATGACATATGACAGACATCCCTATACTTTAAATGTTTGATTTTCATTTTAAATTGTGTGTGTGTGTGGAGGGGGTGGCTGGGTGTGCATGTGTGGACGCACATGAATGCGGTGACCTCAGAGGCCAGAAGAGGATGTCAGATCCCCTGGGGCTGGAGTTGGGGGTGGTCATCTTAGCACCAAGCCCTTTCTCCAGCCCTCCCCTGCACCTTAGAAACACTTAACTCATTCAAAGAGAGAAGGGCTGGAAGAGAAAGAGCCTTGACAGTCTGGCAACTCTGAAGTCACCCAAGAGGAACCAGGATAGGACAAAGCTGAGAAGCAGAAATGGGAGTTGCAGAATTCCAAGTCAGCACTGCTAGGGATGGGGGCAAGGAGCCGGTCACATTATAAAAGTCAACACAGCCCAAGCCAGAGATGCCTCACAAAGTGAATTCCAGGCCATCCAGAGTCTGTCTCCCAAAGTGGGGGGGGGGGGGATGATAGAGGAGTCGGGATGGGGACACGGGACAGGAATGAACTGGAGAGATGGGTCAGCAATTAAAAGCACTGGCTGCTCTCCCAGAGGACCCGGGTTTGATTCCCCACACCCACGTAGGGGCTCAGAACTGCCTGTAACTCCAGTCCCAGGGAATCTGATACACTCCCTGGGCTCCACAGGTACCAGGCGTGCGTGTGGTACACAGGTGTGTAAGCAGACAAAAACATCCATACGCAAAAAACAACTTAAAATTGTTTTGAATGTGTTAGAGGAACAAACATTCTAACAACAACCAAGAGGCTCCTTGATCATCAGAGACCCTGAAGCAGGGGAGTTTCCCCTAAAAAGCTGTAGCCACAGCATCTCTCCACAGTCAGGCAATTAGCAGGCAAAGCAAGCTCCAGCCTGAGACACAGAGAACCACAAAACCTCTCTGAGATGTAGGCAAAGGCTAACCACTGGGGGCAGCACACACCCACCATCCCAGCCTCCAATACAAACTGGAACAGAAGTCAACACACACCCCTAAAGGACATTGCAGGCTGGTGTTAGAAAGGGCTTGATCAACTTTAACAGGGGCAAAAATAACATCTGGGGGAAAAAATGACATTATCGAAAGACCGGATGGACGAAGCAAGAGAAGTGACCTTTATTCCCAGCACTAAAGAAAGCAGAGGAAAAATGACCGTAAGTTCAGGGCCATCTTCAGCTATATATAGCCTTCAAGGTTAGCCTGGGATAAATAGAAAAGACCCTGTCTCAAACTTACAAAAAAAAAAATTAAAGTCAGGTGGACTCGAAAAAAAATCACTCAGAATGCCTAAAACACTGTACATGCATGTCTAGAGTGTAAGTGTATGTCTGTGTGTACAGTGTGTACATGTATATAGTCTGTATATATGTGTATATGTGTGTATACATAGTATGCATGTGTGTAGAGTGTGTATGTCTGTGTATAGAGTGTGTGCATGGGTGTATGTGTGAGTCTATGTGTGTATATATGTATGTATAGTGTATATGTGAACATGTGTGTATGTGCATATGTATGTGTGTGCATATGTGTATAGTATGTGTGTGTATAAAAATATATATGTATAGTGTGTGTGTGCCTATGTGTATATGTGTTTGAGTACAAATGTATGTATATGTGTGTATGTATATTGTATGGGTGTGTGTATATATAGTACATATAGTGTGTATGTATATTTGCATGTTTGTGTGTATATAGCATGTGTATGCATGTATGTGTAGTATGTGTATATGTATATGTATAGACAGAGAGATAGTATGTGTATAGTGTGTCTGTGAGTGTTATAGTGTATGTACAGCATGTCTCTGTATGTATGTGTATAGCGTGTGTGTATAGTACATATGTGGTGGCCAGAGGGTGATGTCAGGTATTTTTGTCACTAACTATTGTATTTTTTCTAATTATGTGTATGTGTGTGTGTCTATGTTGTGCATATCATAAATGTGTGGGTGCCCTCAGAGGTCAAAAGAGAGCCCCTAGAGCTGAAGTTGCCGCTCCCCCCACATGGGTACTGGTAACTGAACGGGTTCCCTGGGAGTGCTCTTACCTGCCGAGCCATCTCGCTGGCTCCTCAACCTTTTAAAAAATTATTTTAAAATTTCTGAGACAGGGACTCACTCTGAAGCCCTGACTAGCCTTGGACTCACAGAGATCCACATGCCTGTACTTCCATCTTAGTTACTTTTTTATGGCTGTGATAAAACACCGAAAGCAAGCAAGGCAGCTTATAGGAGGAAGGGTTTATCTGCCTCAGGTTTCAGGGGGAGGAGAGTCCTTCAGCAGGGAAGCACAGCTGCAGGCAGAGGTTGGGTCCTCCAGCAAGGACACACCTCCTAAGCCTCTCCAAACAACATCCTAAGCATTTAAATGCCCAAGCAACGGAGCCACATCTCATTCACACCATCACAGCCCCTGCCCCCACAGTGCTAGGATTAAAGGCTTGTGCCCCTCACCTGGCTTCCCACCTTGTCTTTTGAGGTAGGGTCTCTCACTGTTTCAGCTGGGCTGGCTGACCAGAAAGTTCAGGGAGCCTCCTGTCTTTGTCACCCAAGCATTAGAGTCAGAGATGTGGAGTCCACGCCTAGCTTTTCTCCTGGGTTCTGGGGATCTGAGATCTGGTCTTCACCCTTGCACGGAGATCCCGACTGATGAAGCTAACTCCCTAGCTGCCTTCTTTATGGGGACTGATTTGTTCGGTTGGAGCAATGTTTGGGTTTTGTTTTCTTTTGTGACAAGGTTTCACTGTGTCACCCAGGCTGGCCTGGAACTCAGGACTCTCCCCTACCATCCCAGCCTCCTGAGTGCTGGGATACAAGCATGCACTGCCATACCTGGCCTAGCATTCACTGTTAACTGTGTGTCTAACTGTGTGTCTCTGCTTAGTGTCTTAGACTTAGACATTCTTGTATTTAAATCCTTTGAGGGCATAGGTTGTTTTGCAAACTATTTCTCATGCACTTTATCTGTTTTTGCAGTCAGGCAGACTGGACATAATTTGTCGTTTGCTTGATGATTTGGGACCCCTTAGCATTGGTGTGAGCTCCAGGCATGGCCTTGGGCTGCTCAAGTCAAGGTCACAGATCTGCCTTCCCTGCACTTCCTCAGGTACCTGCCCACACCAGGCATCCATCCATCCATCCGACCTACTCCCCCTATGCTAATTATGTGCTTTTTAATGAGTGAGCTAAGCAATTAACTAGATAATTAAGCACATCTAAGTGGGGATAGAAATAGAAGGAATGGGGGGTACAGGAGCCCCACAAGGCTGTGATTCAGGAACTTGAAAATACCTTTGGCCTCGTTTACAACCACTAACTGTTTCCTGCAGAGATGGGGCTGGGGAATGCGGTTGGAACCCACACCACACAAAGGCCCACAATTTCTCACCGCCAACCCTGTTTCTGTGAACTTGATGTAAATAAACCAACATTTGTCCAGGCTGGGGGCAGGGTCCTTTCAAACACATGCAGACAACCAAATTATGCACTACACAGATATATGGTTTTAGTATGCACGTTTGGCATGTATGTGCATGTGCTGTATGTACCTTATAGTGTAGGATGCGCACAGACACACACACACATCCATGAAGGAGTAAACTCTGGCTCTCTTTCCTCAGTCATTTGCCACCTTTACTTTTAATTTATTTTAATTCCAATAACTTACATCCTGTGTGTGTGTGTGTGTGTGTGTGTATGCGCGCGTGCGCATGTGTGAACATCCATGTCATAGCACATGTGTGGAAATGAGAGAGCAGCCTGTAGGAGATGGTTCTCTCTTTCGACCACATGGGTTGCAGAATCAAACTCTGGTACAGTCTCAGCAGGAAGCCATCTCCCCGGAGCCCCCTTTATTTTTTTGAGGCAGGGTTTCCTGAGGAACCTGGAATGAACGTCAGAATTCTGCCTGTGTCTGCATTCCCTAGTGCTGGGGTCCCAGGTGCACACAGCCCTCCCTGGCTTTTCATGAATTCCGGAGATCTGCGCTCAGCTCCTCATGCCTGTAAGGCAGACATTTACCGAATAAGCCTAGGACCATTTACTGCTGTTGTTTGTCTGTTTTCATTTTAAATAAAGTCGATTTCCTTGCCAATGATAACCACTGAAGAACAAAACCTTTGTTTTGTTTCAAGTTCAAAAATAACAGGGACTACGATGTGGCTCAGTCCATACAGCGCCAGCCCGGCATTCTAGGTTTGATCCCCTGCACCATCACATAAACCTTGTGTGGAGGCAAATGTAAAACCAGAAGTTTCCTCAGCTGCATAGGGAGCTTGAGGCCAGAAATAGAAGCATGAGACCCGGCCTTCCCCTACCCCCACCCCCAGCCCCCTTTAAATTACGCGGGAGTGTGTGTGTGTGTGTGTGTGTGTGTGTGTGTGTGTGTGTGTTCGCGCGTGCGCACAGGCGCAGTGCATCTGATCCCCTGCAGCTGGAGTTACAGGCAGTTGGGAGCCCCCAATACAGGTGCGGAGAGTCCATGCTATGTAACCTCTCTGTCTTCTCTCCAGACATGAGATCTAGTTGTTGTTGCTGTTGTTTAAGTGCAAATCAGAAGTAAGGAAAGTTGATGTTCCCACTTAGGCCATAGCTGCAGCTGACCTGCTAGGATTAGGGAAGGACCTAAGACAGCCAACTGTCACTCAGTCACTCCAGACATACCCACCCCTGGGCTGGCCCGAAAGATGAAATCTGATCCCTGTTTGGGTCACACACAGACCATTTACTGTGGCTCATTTTGCTTTTTCTTTTGCAGGTAACCATTCCAGAGACACAGCCTTTGCCTTAAAACAAACAAACAAACAAAAAACAAAACAAACAAACAAACAGAAAACACCCCACCCTATTATCTGACTGTACAAAAGAGCCAGGAAATGACTGGAGAATGTGAGAACCTTAGAATGTATCTAAATGAGAACACAGACAGACAGAAACAAGACATGCAAAAGTGCACACACACATACACACAGGAATGCACACGTGTGCACAGAGAGAGAGAGACAGAGAGAGAAAGAGACGGAGAGATAGAGAGACAGAGACAGAGAGAAAGAGACAGAGACAGAGAGAGACAGAGAGAGAGACAGAGAGAGTCAGAGAGAGAGACAGAGAGAGTCAGAGAGAGAGACAGAGAGAGTCAGAGAGAGAGAGAGACAGAGAGAGTCAGAGAGAGAGACAGAGAGAGTCAGAGAGAGAGAGACAGAGAGAGTCAGAGAGAGAGACAGAGAGAGAAAGAGAGAAAGAGACGGAGAGATAGAGAGACAGAGACAGAGAGAAAGAGACAGAGACACAGAGAGAGAGACAGAGAGAGTCAGAGAGAGAGACAGAGAGAGTCAGAGAGAGAGAGAGACAGAGAGAGTCAGAGAGAGAGAGACAGAGAGAGTCAGAGAGAGAGAGACAGAGAGAGTCAGAGAGAGAGAGACAGAGAGAGTCAGAGAGAGAGAGACAGAGAGAGTCAGAGAGAGAGAGACAGAGAGAGACAGAGAGACAGCTTCCCTGCTGACAGGCACTGGACCTCTCTGCTTGCTTCCCACTCTCCTCCATGTCGTCCAGCCTCTCACCTCAGACTCAAAGCAAAGGCCTAAGCAACCATGAGCTTCTGGGTCCATGATCCAAACTAATCTTTCCTCCTCTTCCTCCTCCTTCTTTGTTGTTTGTTTGTTTGTTTATTGTTGTTGTTGTTGTTGCTGTTTTAGAGAAGGGTTTCCCTGTGTAGCCCTGACCATCCTGGAACTCACTTCGAGGCTGGCCTCAGGCTGCTGCACCTTCCCTCTTTATGTTTGATTTTTGCCAAATACTTTGTTACAACAAAGAAAAGCTCATTAAAACACATCATTGCAAAATTCAGAACCGGGGGCTGAGGCAGGAAAGTGCTTGCCCTGTAAGCTGGAGGACCTGAATTTGAAAGGAGAAAGCCAGTTGGGGTGGGGGGTGCATGCTTGTGAATCTCAGGGCTTAGAGAGGCAGACTGGTGGAGCTCGGCCTCAGTGGCCAGCTAGTCCAGTCTACATGACAAGTTCCTGGTTCCGAGAGAGCCTGTCTCCACACAGATACCTGAGTAACAGCACCCATGACCTCTACATAGCAAAGGAGATCAGGAACCCATAGAGCCATACCTATGGTAAGTACTAAAGAAAGAGGGAGAAGGGAGGGCTCTCGACCACAGAAAGCCAAGGCGGGCTGGTAAACGCACAGTGTGCACATGAGTTACTAAGCCAGTGTTTACAACCACCACTAAAAAGACTGATGCAGAGGCGGGTGAGACGGCTCAGTGGGGACAGGCACTGGCCACCCAAGCTGACAACCTGAGTTCCAGCCCCAGATGCAACAGAGGAAGGACAGAGCCAATACCTGCAAGTTGTTCTCCACATACTCACACCTGGCACTGTGCACTCAATCACACACACACACACATATAGACACACACATAGAGCACACACACACAGCATACACAGCATGCATGCACACGCACACGCATTGATAATAAAGAAATGTAAAAAATAAAAAATAAAAAGACTAGTTCAGGTAAGACTCGGCATTGTTGGCTGCTAGACCTACAGAGAGGATCTGGAAGAAAAGGAAAATGACACCCGTGGGGCTGGAGAGGAAAGCATTTGCTGTCTCCAGAGAACAGTTCCCAGCACTCACATCAGGCAACTCACAGCTGCCTTTAACTCCAGCTCCTGGGAACCCAGCATCCTCTTCTGGCCTCTCAGGACACCTGTTCACATGGGACATACACTCACACAGGTGTAAATAAAGTCCTTTAAACGAATAATTAGTAAATAACATTTAAAAATAAAAGATACTTGTATGTTCTCCTCATACACCATGGCATTTGCCCACTTGAAGGGAGGGGGCATGAGAGCACACACACACACACACACACACACACACACACACACACACACACACGAACTACCAGTCACCTGCAGCTCAGCACCATCTTGCAAGCGCTGTTTGGAGGACTAGGACTAGAGCAGGCTGTGGACTTGGCCATTAAAGAGCAGGGTTGACAAGGAAAACCCAGATCCACATAGAAAGCTGAAGCTCAAAGAGGAAGATGACCATTTAAACTTCCAGACTACTTCACACAGGAGTTCCCAGCAGAAAGCAATAATGGGGAAAAATCAGAAAATCAAACATGGAAAGAACGGTCAACTGAACTTGCGCAGCTGGAGAAGCTGTGAAGGCAGAACGGAGGGCAGGGATTTCGGAAGACTGCCACGCTCAGGAAGAGTGCAGCATTCTGCGAAATGACATCTGGAATGTATGAAGGTCCTGCCCGGGAGGCCAACAACTCAATTTTAAACTCTATTTATTTTCCTTTTTTTTTTTTTTCCCCATTTGGAGCTTTTTGAGACAGGATTTCAAATACCTCAAACCTGCTATAACAATGACCTTGAACTTCTTTCTGATCCTCCACCTTCCACATGAACCTTCTAAAATAAGCAGAATATGAAGTAATTCACCGGGAGGGAGGTAAATATGGTTACTAAATATATGGAGCCACACCTAACTTCGAGGCTACTTAAGAAAATGCAAACAAAACACCAGCTTGCATAAAACTAAAAAGAGTGTAGGAAGAGAGTGGGAAGGGGCTGTCGAGATGGCTCAGTTGATATAAAGCACTTGCCTTATAAATGTGAGGCCAGGAGTTCAGATCCCCAGAATCCACATATATGCCAGGCAGCCTGTCTGAAAATCTAGGCATCAGAAGGCAGAGACAAGGCATCCCCTAGAGCAAGCTCGTTTGCCGGAGTAGCCCAATCATCGAGCTCCGGGTTCACCTGAGAGTCCCTGTTTCCATGAATAATGTAAAGAATGATGGAGGGAAACCCAAAGTTGACCTAGGACCTTGGCATGCAGGGGCACACGGGTACATGCGAACCTGTATACAAACGTGTGCTGACACACATGCAAGTACCACACACACAAAGGTATGGGGAAATGGATATTGTGGGCAAAGATATAGATCCTATATGCTGAGACTGTAAGTGTGCAAGGATTTTTTTCTTGGTGTTTACATGCAATGCAATAACCTGGAAAAATACACTAACTAGAAATAGTTTTGTAAATTATGAATGAGCCAATGTTTAGATTATATGGCTATTAAAGAGAGAGAGGAGCCCCATCTCCTGTCCTAGGAAATGTCTAGGAGGTGCCACTAAAGGAGAGGTGGGGGTGGGAATCAAGCTGCAGAAAATATAAACTATGATGTCGTTTGTTTTTTAGGAAAAAAAAATCCCAGAGCTGGAGAAATGGCTTAGCAGCTAAAAGTGCTTGCTGCTCTTCACAGGACTGGAGCTTGGTCCCTGGAACCCACCACCAACTTATAACTCTAGTTCCAGGGGATCCAACACCCTCTTCTGGGCCTCCGTGGGCACCTGGACACACACGCACACACATACATGCTGTGTACCGGATGTTATCTGCAGAGATCTGCAGAGCTCTGGCCCAGCTGGAGCAGCCAGGGTTGCACTCTCTGAAGGGGTGGGGGTGGGGGGTTGATCGTCCCAGGCCAATGCTGTGCTGCTCTGCTCTGTGGAGGGCCAGTGCGAGCAGGTAGGCAAGGTGCCAGGTCTCTACTGCAGAGCTACCTCTGCTCCAGAGTTGGTGCAGCACATTGGCTAGGAGCCAAGGTCGCGGCCACGGAACAGGAAGTGACCTCCGTAGGCTTGACCAGCTTCCAGTAGAGAAAGCTTCTCCGGGAGAGAACTTCTCTTCCTCCAAGTGTTACAGCTCTTTATGACAGACACTCTCAGACGATCCTTAGTGAAATAACTCCTGCTTTATTCCTTGTGGATAGGGTCTTTTATACATTTTGGGGTGGGTTGGGGTCTGACAGTAAATGCTTCCTATTGTCTTGGTCTGAGATGTTAGGGATGCCTCATCTGCATGTGGAGGGCTGGGGTGCTGCCTCTAGGTGACTGATTGTCACAGTCCTCTCCATGGGGTGCCATGGTCATGTGTTACAGGACAGGAACCTGGTTGGGAGCAGATTAAACACCCATAGTTCTCAGGTGTAAGAGGAGGGAGATTTCTGAATCCACTCAACCTTATCCAGTTTTCTGGCATGGTCCACTGCCCCACACAGACAAACACATACACATCAAAATAAAAAAATAAGCCTATTTTTTAAAGTACGTATGTGGGGCCTGAAGAGAGCCAGCTCAGTCAGTACAAACCACACAGGCACAACCCTTTCCTCCCCAAGCTGCTTTTGGCCGTGGATTTTCATCACAACAATAGTTAACTCTAACTAAGACAAATTTAAAAGTTTATTGGACTACTTCTTGCTAAAACCAAATTATGAAGCTCTCACCTGGAATGAGTCCCTCTCTCCTCCAACAGCTCCAATACGAACTAGCACTTGGATCCCCGGGTTTGAAAATACTGCATAACTAATGTAAAATTCAGCGGCTGGGGAGGAGTGCTTGCCATGGATAGCATCCTGAACTCAGATCCCCAGCCAACTCCGCCCCAACAACACACATCTGTATCCCCCCACCGCCCCCTGCACTGGGAGGGTGCAGAGGCAGATCCCCAGAGCCAACCTAGCAAAACTTAGAGCGCTAGCTTCAGGGAGAGACCCTGACTCAAAAAACTGAAGCATGACAGAAGACAGCTGACTGACCTCTGGCCCCCACAAGCGCATGCACAGGCATGCACGCCCGCAGACACACACCATAAGCACACACACGGTAGATACCTGTAAAAATATAAAACTTAAAAGGGACCTCATCCATCGCCTTGAAGGAAACAACTCATTATTTTAAAAACGTGGTACTCATAAGGTGGCAAAGAGATCGGTGGTTCCAGGCTAGCCTTGGAAATGACAGGACCCTGTGCCAAACAAAAAGGAAAAGACAAAGTAATGAAGGAGAGTGGGGGAAGGAAAAGCGGGTTGGCTGGCTAGGGAGGTGGCTCATCAGTTAAGAACACATGCCCGAGAGCTCAGTTCCCAGCACCCATGTTGGGTGGTTGCCTGTATCTCCGGTTGCAGGAGATCCAAAGCCATTCTCCCTACCCCATTGGCACCTGTAGTCACATCTACATACCCATACGCTGACAAATACGGACACGGAGACACAGATACACACACAGACACACACTAATTAAAAACTAAAAGTGAGCTCTTTTTTGTTTTAAAGGAAGGGAATATAAAATGGATGTGTTTTGAGCCACCCAGGAGAATTCATAAGAAAACACCAGTGGGCCATTGACACACACACACTTCAGCCTTCTGAGTCCCAGATGCGCACCTCCACACTCAGCTTGTGAAAAATGGGTTTTAGTTTTCCTATCAAAGGTGACTAGTTGCTAAGAACAAAAGAATTCATAAATCTCTCTACCTCCTACAATTTTATGCAAAGGAATTCAAATCTTTTCATCTCCCACCTTGTACTTTACCCAGAGCCTCCCAGCTCCCACAACCCTCTGCATTCCCAGACTGTGATGGCCCAGAACAGCTGGCTCAAGACCTCTTTCCTTCGTTTTCTTGCTGCTGGCTGCCTTCCACATTAGCCCCCTGGGAGTGAACTGTGAGGTTCAACCTCAGCCAAAAAAGAACAGCCACTCCCCACCCTGTCTTCCATAGGGGTAAAAGACAGGGGCCATCTTGGCCTTGGATTTGGCTTGCTATCCTGGTTTGGGTGGTAACACACACTTTTTACAAAACAGACATTGCCTGGGGCTCAGTAGTTAAGAGCATTGACTGCTCTTTCAGAGGACCCAGGTTCAATTCCCATCATCCATATGGTAGCTAACAACTGTCTGTAACAGGAGGATCCCATGCCCTCTTGTGGCTCCTGCAGACACTGCATGCACATGGTACATAGACATACACCTAGGCAAAACAACCATAAACATAGAAATAAATAATGAGCAAGATTTTAAAACATAAAGAAATTCCTTGCCGGTTACTTTCACTTGTGTGTGTGTGTGTGTGTGTGTGTGTGTGTGTGTGTGTGTGTGTGTGTGTGTGTGTGTGTGTTTAACACTGAGAACATTACTCTCCAAACAAGCAATGGGCATGTGGGTTGGTCCTGGTTTCAGGTCAGCTCTGACTGCTATAATGGCCATGTCTTTTCTCTCCCTGCCAAGGCGGTATACACAGCAAGAGTGAGTGGCTTCCTCTGTCAAGGCCTGGGGCAGGCAGTGCTAGAACAGGCTCTGCCAGGCCAGCACACCCTGAGCATAGCTCTGCCTCTCCTCCTGGGACAGGCAGGAGGATGCTCCACACTCGCCCATGCCTGGGTCTCTCAGCTCAACACTTCATCCACCTCCGCAGAGACTGACCCACCGTCCCCAACCACTAGGGATACCATAGCATTCTTCTATTCTCAGAATGTTCCTCTATGCTTGTCCTTAAAAGACCTCATATTTTAAGCATACAGTGTTGGCCTCCGCAGGCCTGTGGTGACCAGGCCAGACTTGTGTCCTTTCTCTGTCCTCATGGTCACTTCCTGTCTGCTCTTCTTAGTCACTCACCTCACTGTTTCAAAATTCCCATTTGGCTAAGGCCTCGCCTCCCAGGGCCATGCTCTGTCACTGCCAGATCTCCCTGGTCACTTTCCTTATGGACAGAGGACACAAATTCTGCTTCCGACTTCACTGTCCTCAGAAACCACCCTGTTCGAGCAGGTGCGGATCCTCCCCACTGTAACTGCCCAGGCGAGAATGAGAATATTCCAGAAGGGATTCTTGTGTACAATGGATCCATGAAACTGGCCTTTCCCTGGGAATATCATACTGAGAAAAGGAGACAGGAGCCTTGGTGCCAGGCAGAGAGGAGCTCCTTTCTCAGGAAGAGACTTCACACAGTGCTGACAGCCTGCCAAGACCCCCTGCAGGAGAGCTGGCACTGAGACAAGGCTGGGTCAGTGATGGGCAAGAGCACACCTTGACCAGGACCGCTTGGCTATGCACAGCTCTCGCCTTCTGTTTATACCTGAGCCTTATGCCGGGACCCTGACGGGCTTTAAGGGTCATCAGACCTCTTTGCTTGCTCTTCCCAGTGTAGTGCTGTTAGGTAAATCTCTGTCTGCGTTTCACTACAACTGGTCTGTTTCACTGTCCTGTTCAGCCCCGGCTCTGACTCTAGCAGTTCCTAGAGCACTAAGTTTCAGGCCCACCATACCATGAACCTCGCCTGATCCTGGTTCTCCACCCTACCTCTATCCTTTGAGCTCATGTTAGCCAGGGCCAGCGCATTTTGTAAAGCTCTCCCATTAACCTGCTTCCTTGGATTCTTTTTTGTTTTGTTTTGTTTTGTTTGTTTGTTTGTTTTGTTTTGTTTTGTTTCGAGACAGGGTTTCTCTGTATAGCCCTGGCTATCCTGGAACTCACTCTGTAGACCAGGCTGGCCTCGAACTCAGAAATCCGCCTGCCTCTGCCTCTTGAGTGCTGGGATTAAAGGCGTGCACCACCATGCCCGGCGCTTCCTGCACCCTTACAGCTGACTCTGTATATAAGACCCCAGGTTAACAGGAATCAGAGACGGCCTGGCAGCAAGCATGCACTATAACTACCAATCACATGGTATAGAACCGCCTCCTTCCTCTAAATGTGTAAAAAGGGACCTTCGCTCTGCCATGGGGACCTGATCTCACCCAAGGGTCCTGATATGATGCCTCTGGTCTGTCCATCTGTGGCATTAAGGCAACTTATGGAAGAGTTTATCCAGGGTCATGGTGCCAGGGGTTAGAGTCCGTGGCGGGGGTTATGCATGGCAGCAATCGTAGGCATGGTGACGGCAGCAGCGACTGAAAGCTCACAGCTTGAACTACAAGCACAAAGCTAAGAGAGCAAACTGTAAATAGGTAAGTGTTTGGTAACTCAAACGGGTTGCAAAGCTCTCCTCCAGTGACATACTTCCTCCAACAAGACTGTACCCCTTAGACCTCCCCAAACAGCACCACCAACCAGGAACAGTTGTTCAAATACAGCTATGGGGGGGGGCACAATATTCAGACACCACAGCCTCAAACCTGTAATTGTTCCAATCACTCGCTCAAACACCTATTAAGCACCGATCTCAGCACATTTTTTCTGATCTCCTCTGACACTCCCGCTTAGATGACATCTTGCCAGTTCCTCCTGCAAAGACCAACTCTACCCCTCACCCCAACTACCTGTACTAGCATTCTGGCTGGAGAAGGAATTCAAGAGAAAGGAAAATCACATAACCAGTCTCATGTGGCATTTAAAACCACGAACCAGGATCATCAATCGCTCCCCTCCGAGGCTCCGCTGCCCTGCTGCTCCCACTTGACAATGCCCATCCTTCTAGACTGCAGAGCTCATGTTCCCCAGGGCCTATCTCTTCTCTAAGGTTTTCTCCCGGCTGAGGCTCAGGCTGTCACGTTTCTCACTCCTCCACAGTCTCCCTGGGCTGAGCACATCTATCCAAGTGGCTTCCTGTGTCTCCTCAAACTGGAGGACAGAGGCCAGGCCCCTCTGTCTTCCTCACCCCACTGGCTGTCTTGCAGGGATTTCAAATTCAACAGTCCCCAAATAGATCTCTCCACTCTTCGTCCCTCTACCCTAAAGTCTGATCCTTGTTGCCAAGCCTGACATCCTGGGAAGCGCATGGAGGAAGGACAGCTCCTACTTGTGAAAGCTGTCCTGTGAGTGTGCAAGTGTGTACTCACAAACACACACAAGTCAAACAGACAAGCAAATACATAAGTAGTATCCTAGTTAGCTTTAACTACCAATTTAACACAGCTCCGAAGGGAGTCTCCATTGAGGGCTTTGGCCTGCGGACAAGTCTGTAGAGGACTGTCTGCATTGTTATTTGATGTAGGAGGACCCAGCCCACTGTGGACGGCTCCATTCCCAGTGCAGTTGGCCCTGGGTGATCACCAAGCAGTGTGCTCCACGGTTTCTGCTGTACTTCCTTGTCAGTGAGTGCATTCTTTGCTTAAAGACAGAATGGCAAGCCAGCCAGCCTTCCAGTTCATTCTAGAGTCCCTGCCCTTGCTTCCCTCAAAGCTAAACAAACCCTTTCTTCCCCAAGCTACTGTGGTCTAGGTGTTTTATCACAACAATGGAAAGAAATCAGAATGAACGCACTCCTAATCTACCTGCCCCACCCCCACAATAGCAACACAAGCCCCTAGGAGTGCAGACATCACTAGTCAAGCCAGACCAGGTGATCATCCCAGATCCCCTTGTTTCTCCCCAGCTCTACTCACTCTTTCTCCTGGCTCTTATCTCTAATGGACCTTTTCCCTCTACCCATCTTCCATTTTCTCTGCCACAACCAGGTTAGAACAACCAGCCACAGCTGCCAGACCCCTTGTGGCACCTCAGCCACTTCAAGCCACTGTTCACTCTGTTTGTATGTGTGTGTGTGTGTGTGTGTGTGTGTGTGTGTGTGTGTGTGTGTGTGTACACATGGAGGCCAGAGGTCAACATAAGTTATATTCCTCAATTATATTCTGCCTTTTATATTTTTTCCTGAGACAGGGTATCATGGAGCCCAGGCTACCCTTGAACTCTCTCTACAGCTAAGGACAACTGTCAGCTCCTGATGCTCCTTTTGGCTCTACCTCAGATTTGGGGTTATGAGTATGCATCTTCATAACTGATTTTCTGTGATGCTGTGGACGGAGCCCAGGGCTTCAGGCACTCTAGGCAGGCACAGGGTCTCCCACTGGCCTGGAGTTCACTGCTCAGGCTAGATCGGCTGAGCAAGCCCCAGGGGAAGCGCCTGTGTGCACCTCTCCAGCACTGAGATTACAAACTCAAGCTGCCACAGTTCTGTTTTGCTTTGTGTTAGCATGGGTCCGGGGGAACAAGCCTGGGCACTTGTGCTTGCATTCCAAGACCTCACCAATTGAGCCATCTCCCCAGTCCATGTGAACTTTCTACATCAGTAAATGTAGCAGCCCAATGGCTTACCACTGATACCATCTAGCCCCTTTTCTGAACAGGCCCATAAACCTTTGCCCAGTGGCCCTGCCTCTCTCAGCTGCTATGCTCAGCACTTCCTACCTACTGCCTCTCTCTGCAGGGAGGAAGGAAGTCCTGAAGCAAAAGGAAGCAAGGTCCAGTCAAGACTCTGCAGACAGGGCTGCAAATATGGTCAAGCTAGCTGAGTGCTTGCCTCGTGTGCTTAAAGCCTTGGGTTTTGTTCCCCGAACCACACAAAGCTGGTTTGGTACGTACACCTCTGTAATCGCACCCGTGGGACGGGGATACAAGAGAATCAGGGATTGAAGGCTGTCTTCAACTACACACAGAGTTCAAGGACAGTCTTAGCTACATGACACCCAGTCTCAAAGAACAGAAGTAGCAGACTGACTTTGTAGTCATGCAGTAGAGAGAGGCGGAGCCTGTGTGAGGTAAGACCAGAAGAAGGGGGCTGGGAAGATACTACAGTGGATAAAGCACAGGCCGTGCGGTGTGAAGCTCTGGCTTCAGATCCCCAGGACCCATGGAAACAGTGTAGTGATCTCTCTATAATCCCAACAGAAGAGGCAGAGACAGGACAATCCTTGGGACTCACTGGCCAGCCTGTCTAACAGAATGGGCAAGCCTCAGCTTCAATTGGAGACCACATCTCAAATCGGAAGGTGGCCGGGCATAGCGTTTAACATCTTTAATCCAGTATCTGAGAGGCGGAGGCAGGAGGACCTCTGAGAGCGGCAGGCCAGCCTGCTCTATATAATGATGCCTCTGTTTGCACTACCTCAGATTGGGGATTACACAGTGAGACCCTGTCTCAAAAATAAAATTAAAGACTCCTCATCACCATGAATGTCCTGGCAGGTGCTCTCAAGAGCACCAAAAATGCTGAGAAGAGAGGCAAACGCCGGGTCCTCATCAGGCCATGTGTCAAAGCCATCGTTCGGTTCCTAACTGTGATGATGAAGCACGGTCACATGGTGAGTTTGCATCACTGATGATCACAGAGCTGGGAAAATCAATGTGAACCCTCACGGGCAGGTTGAGCAAGTGTAGCGCGATCAGCCCTAGGTTTGATCTGCAACTCAAACACCTAGAGAAATGGCAGAACAATCTGTGTCCACGCTGTCAGTTTGGTTTCCTTGTGCTGACAACCCCAGCTAGCATCAGGGACCACAAAGAAGCGAGACCAAAACACACAGGAGGGAGACCCCTGGGGTCCTTTCTCTAGAGGTGCAAAGCTCAAACAGAAAAGCCTCCGTAGACTATAAAATAAAATAAAATAGAATTAAAATTTAAAAAGTAATTAGGCGGAAGAACAGGTGAGACGGCTCAGCAGAGGAAGGTGAAACCGCCAAGCCTGGCAGCCCAGGTTCTATCTCTGGGAACCACATGGTTGGAGAGAGAGAGTCCATGTTGTCCTCTGAGCTCCACACATGTGTGCATACAATCTCCACACACACGAACTGATAATCATTTTCAGCTGCTCACCATGGAGATCAAAGATCACTTTATCAACATTTTTTTTTTTTTTGCCCACCAACTTGTTTTAGAGTTGATCTAAAAGAATCTCTGTGTTCTATTTGGTTTGGGGAACAGTAAGATTTAAATTTCTAATTTCTAAAGCGACTGCATATTTGGCTGATTAATTCTAGTGTCTAACGACAAAGAACCAGAAGAAAGAACATGAAATTTCAAGTATACCATGGAAGTTTCTAGAACAGCAGGAACCCAAGATGTGTCTTTATCCTCTACAGTACCCACATGCTTTGGAAGGCACCCCAACAAAAACCACCTCAATAGTGTCTAGTCTAAAGAGTGCTTATAAAGAAGCTAGGTAAGGTGGTATACGCCGTTAATCCTATGCTTAAAAGGCAGAGGCAGGTGGATCTCTGTAACTCAGAGGTCAGCCTGGTCTACATAGTGAGTTCCCAGGATAGCCAGGGCTACATGAGAGACCTTTCTCAAAACAAAAACACACAAACAGAAAACCTTTTAAAAGAAAAAAAAAAGTTGGAAGCTAGTCTTGGAGAAGGCCTGTGGCAGTCTGGATGTGACTCAGTTGTGGAATGTGAGGCTAGCACGCATGAAGTCCCGGTTCAATCCTCAGCACTGCCTAAACCACGTATAGAGGTGTGCGCTTGTTATCCCAGCACTGAGTGCGTAGAGGAAGGAGGACCAGAAGCTCACAGGAGTGCAGGGAGCAATGGATTAGTGGTAAGAGAGCTGGTTGCTCTTCCAGAGGACTTGGGTTCGGTTCCCAGCACCCATACAGTGACTCAAATCCACCTCTCTCACCTCAAGGGAACTGGAGGGAACCTCAAGCAAGGGTTCTGACCTCTTCTGACTCCTGCACACATGGGACACATAAACAGACACAGGCACATACATACACATAAAAATACATGTAGAATTAAATTTCAAAAAAAGAAAATTTCTTGCCCATCTAACAGCAGTAGATTAGAAGTAATTGTCAACACATAATTCTCTCTCTCTCTCTCTCTCTCTCTCTCTCACACACACACACACACAAGGGACTCCTGTGCTAGTGAGAAATATAGGGCATGGGTTCTTGTGTTTATTTTGTCTTACTGGAGACCTTCCCAGTTCACAAAGTTCCAATGGAATAGCTCTGCTTGTTATTACGTTTCCAACTGCAGCTTCAGACAAGGTCTCCAATGGTTCCCACGTTCAGAAATGAGATGAATGGGGAAGTTTGGTCACAGACTCCAGAGAGGTTTGCCATGATGGAACAACACAGCACAAACTCCCGGGGTTCAAACTTGTTATGGAGCCTTAAGTCATTGTTCCCAAGGCCTTCAAGTTCCTAAGAACTTCAAGGCAACAGTGACGATATTTCTCTTCCACTCTTTGTGTCTGAGTCGACACAGGCGTGCATGCACATCTGTTTGTGCCGTGGGTGCTCTGCACACGTGTGCACATGCACGGTGAGGCTGAAGCTGATGTCAAGAATCATCCTTAAGAAAACCCGTGGCTCACTGGTATGGCAAGACTCGAGAGCTAGCCCACTTTCTCCAGAGATCCCGTCTCCACCTTTGTGTGCTGGAGTTACAGACAGGCTGCCATCCCACCAGGCATTTATTTGGGCTCTGGGGATCCAAGCTCCAGTCCTTCCTTACACTTGTAAGGCAACTGCTTTAAGCACAGAGCCATCTCCGTGGCCTAAGAATTAAAAAATCTCCATCCCCAGCACCAAAGCAACCAAACAGACAAAACATCAAGAACCAGCCCCGAGTACACCTCTAATTCCTCCACCATTAAACATTCACGAGAAACTCTCCAGACTCCATTTAAGGTTCCAATTCTCATGTTTCTATCTTTACGTGTCTAGGTCCTATTTTCCAAAAGCTATCTAGTAACTCACACCCACACTTTCCTGGAACAACATCTCCTCGGGCACAGTAAAACCTCGCTGGGATCTCAGATAAGAGCAGCCGTGCTGTTTCCAGTGGGAAGTAACTGGAAAGGAAGGGGAGGAGCTGGGGAGCAACCCTGGGGATGGGGGCTGCTTAGTCGTGCACAAGGCACTGTCCAACTCCTAGAACATTGTAGTGTGTTTGTGTGTGTGTGTGTGTGTGTGTGTGTGTGGTGTGTACATACACATTGCGCACAAAAATAAAAATTCTGAGGAGGGGGCTAGAGAGATGGCTCAGTGGTTAAGAGCACTGATTGCTCTTCCAGAGGTCCTGAGTTCAATTCCCAGCAACCACATGGTGGCTCATAACCATCTGTAATGGGATCCGATGCCCTCTTCTGATGTGTCTGAAGACAGCTATAATATGTTCATATACATGAAATAAATAAATAAATCTTAAAAAAATAAAATAAAAAGACTCTGAGGAGGTCAGAATCAACAGAGCACCTACAGGGCCCACACCGCAGCTGGTTTCCCCTAACGTTAGTTTCCTGTGAGTGGGACAGACTTAAGACCCCACTTAAAAAGAAAGAGAAAAGCTCCCACGCCAAGAGAGTGCTTAGTGGAGAGAGGGGCTTGCCACACAAGCCTGACAACCAGTTTGGTTCTGAAAATTAAAAGAGGAAGGAAAAGAAAAACTCTACAAAGCATCCTCTGTCTGCCACATGTGTGCATAGCATGCGTGCGTGCGCGCGCGCACGCGCGCACACACACACACACACACACACACACACACACACACACACACCATAAGTAACCTGGTGGGGGCTGGGGAGACGGCTCAGCAATTAGGAGCATCTGCTACTCCTCCAGAGGCCTGCTTGGTTCCCAGGGCCCATGCAGGGCAGCTCACAACAGTTTGTAACTCCAGCTCCAGGGAATCCCAGCCACGCCCTCTTCTGGCTTCCAAGGGTTCCTGTCCCACACATATGCACACATAAAAATAAATCTAAAAAATACAAACATATATACAGATATTTGCATAGTCACATGTAAATAAAATTACAAGAATGCATACACATACACATATATACTCATACACTCATGCACACACACACACACATCACAGCTTCAGCAGGGGGGCATTTCATGGAATCCTAGAACCATGCCCACTCCCACACCTTAAACACTGCCTACTGGATTGGAAGCTGACAGTGGGGGTGGGCAGCCAACTCTTTCAGAGCTCAGAGAAGACAAAGGGCCTCCTCTAGACCACGGCACTAAGAAAATTCCAGAACCAGGCTGGGGATTTGGCTCTGCTGGTAGAGTTCTTGGGCATATAGGAAGCCCAGAGTTCCAGCCCCACCACTGCATGGACCAGGCATGGTAGAATACAGTTATCACAACACTCAAGGGGTAGAGGCAGGAACGTCACATGTTCAAGGTCACTCTAGCTATCTATCAAGTTCCAGGCCAGCCTGCGCTACAAAAGATCATGTCTCATACACACAAAGTTCCAAAACCAGGATCAACCTTGGCTCACACCTCCTTCTCAATATTCAGCACCTCCCTTTATGGCTCTCACAATTTCACCACCTCAATCCAGGCTTAAGCGGCGCCACTTTGACATGTTCTGAGACTTAACATGTAAGATTCTTGCTCTGATTAAAACTATCTTCACTTGGCACATCCAAAGCACACTCCCTGCCCCTCTGAGGATAAGCCTTGATCATTCAATAAACCCAAACTTAAGAAAGGTGGTTAGGAAATGAAAGCAGAGCCAGAGCGAGAGGATCTCTGTTCTTCAGGGATTGAAGGCAAGTGAGGGTAAGAACTATCAGTCCATTCCAGACCCTCTTCCAGAACACCCTGGTAACACCAATCCCTAGATTCCAGGATTCACTTGGAAATGAACTCTAGGAAAAAGGACCCTGCTGTGGGTGCCGCGCCCTCTGGGGACACTCAAGTCTGGGCCACAAGCAAGTCTGAGCCACGAGCTGACTTGGCTCAGAGAACCGGGTCAGGAAAACCCTTCAAGCCACGGTGCTTCTAAAAACCACCTTTGATGCTAGTCACACTCTGAAAGGCAACTGGAAGACAGAATCAAAAAGTAATTCACAACCAACAAATCCCTACAAACTTCTTGAACCCAGCTCCCAGGTCACCCAAAGTACAAGTTCCTACCTTTAAGAAAGAAGTTTGGGCAACATTTTATGGATCTGAAAGGGACGGAGGAAGTGGACCAACTCAGGAGGGAGGCCCGAAAAGGCAGGAAGTGGCCATTTGTGGAAAAAGGGAAGGACAGGCAGCAAGGGAAGAGAAACTGGGGCGCCTCCCCCATGTCCTCAGCACCCCCAGATCCGGCTGGGAGTCTCTCCGGCTTTCCCAAAAGACACCTTTCAAGCCAAGCGGGGCGCAGTCCGGGGCGTTGTCCTTCATGAGACGTGTCCCTCCCTCCCAACGTGGAACTAGGAGGCCTGCAATCGCGCGGAGAGCGTACTCACTTCCCTATCCTAGGGCGCACCCCTCGTCTGCGGTCCCCTGCGGGGCACAGCATCCTTACCTGGGGGAGCCGTCCCACCGCCGCTCTGGCTATGCGCACAACCAGAATCGCCGCTCTCACGAGCGCCCCGCCCCGTCCTGGGGCCGGACCCCAGCTGTCCCCAGTCGATTTGTCATTGAGGAGTGGTGAGCTCGCGCGTCCCCACCCCCCGGAGCGCGTTCCCGCTGTCCGCCCGGCAACCCTGTCCTCTCCAGAGGCAGCCCTCCCTTCCGTTCTCCGAGGCCACGCCTATTGACCAATCCGAAGAGGTACTTCCAAACCTTCACCAATGAGAAAACACATTGAGTGTGTGGGCGTGGCACCCACGGAACGGCCCCACCCATTCCCCCTTCCTTTCGGCTCCCCAGCCGGACTCGCGCACGTGACCGCTGCTGCAGTGGCAGAGCTTGGGAACTGGTCTGGGGACGCCGGGGCGTGGGCGGGTGCACTCCTGGGGAAGCCGGAGCCAGGCCAGAGTTGTGAAAAAGCCAAGAAAGACTGAGCTGATAGAAGCCAATGAGGAGGACTGTGTGGCCAAGTGTGGCCTGCGCCCTAGTGTGGAAGGTGATAAGCAGCTTTGAAGACCCTTGGTCAGGGACTGGAAACTCCAGGTGGCATCGCCTCTAGCTTCGCCCATGACACCCTACTAGTAAAGGAATTACAGCTATTAATTTGACCTAGGTCACAGGCCAGGTCAGGAACCCTAACCCTAGCTATAGCCAGCGGCAAGAACTACAAGCTGCAGGCTGCCCTTCATCACCCTCCTACGCTCAGGAGCTTATTTTCTTACGCGTTTTCGACTAGGGTTGATTTTCCCAGCTGAACATTAGCCACTTCTCACTGCCACAGTTGTGTGATACCCCACCCACCCGTACGAACTGGTGCTTTTCACTGTATGGTAATTAATAATTCAACGTTTGTTTCTGATCTTTAAGGAGGGAAACAGTGATAACCGTAGCCCGCACTGTGTAATTATTCTTGCTGATAATTCTAAACTAGGATACTTGTATATTATATCAGAGGCTTTTGTGCTTTGTTTAAATGGTTCCATACCAGCAACTAACAGACCTAGTCCTCCCACTGACAGCATAAGGAGAAGCCAAGTCTCCCTGGGCTAGCAGGTGGCTGGAGGGGTAAAGACACCCGCAGAGACAAGCCCCACAGCCTCAACAGACTTGGACCCCTGTAGACCCCTGGGAACCACATAATGGGAAGAGAAAACTGGCTCCCTCAAGTTGTCCTCTGATGTGCACTCCCTCTTCTCTCTCTCTCTCTCTCTCTCTCTCTCAACCTTCCTCCCTCTGCACACGCAAATTTAAAAGAAAGAAAAACTGCCAGGGCTCTTAAAAAAAAAGATTTATTTTATGTGCATGGGGGTTTCTTTCTCTTTTTGGGGGGTGGTGGTGGGAGGGGAGGGGTGGTCTTATTTTATTGTTTTTTGTTTTTTGTGTGAGACAGGGTTTCTCTGTGTGACTGCCCTGGCTGTCCTGGAATTCACTTTGTAGACCAGGCTGGCCTCAGACTCATAAAGATCTGCCTGTCTCTGCCTCCTAGTACTGGCATTGAAGGCATGCAACACCATGCCTGGCTATGTGCATGGTGTTTTACCTGCACTGAATCTATGTACACCACATGGGTGCTGAGTGCCTGCAAGAGAGGGTACGGATCCCCTGGAACTGGCATTACGGGTTCTGAACCATCGTATGGGTGTTGGGAACTGAACTTGGGTCCTCTACAGAAGCAACAAGTGCTCTTAGCTGCTGAGTCATCTCTCCAGACTGTACAGGAGGCACTTTCAAACAGCTCTCTGCAGAGTTCATAACCTGGGAGAATCACACTGAAGTCTGACAGAGTCAGGAAGTATGGGCTGAAGGAGAATTCCTCCACGTAACCAGCAGTCATGTAATTAGAGAGCACTCAGCCTCCATGCACCTCTGATCCCAGCTAGCCAGTAGGAGCAATACCTCTAGCTGTAGGTACACAGGGCTAAATGAGGTTACACACAGAGTTAATGAGAAAAGCACAAATGCAGACTACCACGGTGAGGGGCAGCAGATGCCATCGTGAAGGCTGCAGCATGTCCCGACTTCCTCCTCAGGCAAGCCTCGATGATCAGATGCAAGCTTAGACAATAATCTGTCCACGCGTGAAATGACGCTTCAGGAGACAGAGTCAAGAATTGGTTTACCAGACAGGCCAGAATTTCCCTGGTCTTGCCCCCTCCCACCTCCATGTAGCCCCGAGGCTGTGGCCCACCTTTCCTGGAGTGTGTTACAGCTGTTCCTGTCCCTTCCACACAGGATGCACTGGGCTGTCTGAAAAGGCTGATGCGTGCTCTACTCCTGGAATTCATGAGTTACACTGGGACCCCATCCTAAGAGTCTTGTTCAAGGTCTAGACATTCCAAGTCCCACCAGAGAGCGACAGGCACAGAAACAGCACTCTGTGTAGTGACTCTCGCACAGGACATGTGCCCTGCTGTGGAAAGGGTGCTGAGATGGCTCGTGACAGGTCTCAGGTGGGGCCCTTGTTCTCCATGCTCCTTCTCCAGGGTCTCAGAAGCAAGAATATGTGATGCCCAGTAGGGCCCCCTGGGAACCATTTAACCTGCTGATGCCATGGGAAGAAGGTTCTAGACACTCCCTCCTTCAGAAGTACGTGCTGAGCACCGTGGGCATCTTCTGTGCTGTTTGATGAATTGTTTTCTCCCCAGGGTGCTAGGTAACACTGAACTTCTTATCGCCTTTAGTGCTGGATCCAGGATGGGTCCTTCCAGGGAGGAGGAGGAGGGGAGCAGAGCCAGTAGTGGGGGCTCTTCCCTCCACACAACCCCAGCCCTGGGGCATTCCCTGCTGGGGAACAGTAGTCAGTGACTTTGCTCCACTACAGTGGTAGTGGTGGTGGGTACAGGAGCCTTTCAGCCACGACTTCGTGCCCAGCCATGCAAACTGGCATTTCGGCTGCTCCTGTTCTGGTTCTCGCCAAGGCTTCTGTGGGGCTTCTCCTGTGGGAGTTCAGATCTTGGCCCTGCCCAAAGGCAAAGGAGGTAACTGTGTGCAACTCTCTTAGGGGCACTTCTGAATTCCCGACCCTTCATGTGTGCTACCCAGAAGCCGACTTTCCCCATGACTCATGGGGTGTGATTGGGAGAACAGGGAGAGTACATTGTGATGGAGTATGGCCTGGGATGATCTAGAACACAACTGGACAGGCCTGCTGCTTCCTCTGTTGAGAGGATGGCTTACTGAGACTTTGGAGCCACTTGGCTTGTGGCAGTAGCTCTCAAGGGTGGTGGTGGTTGGCAGGGGTAGCTTTGGCAAGGCTCTGCCTTAAAAACGGGGACCTGAGTTCAACCTTCAGAACACATATTTAAAAAGGAAAATAAAAATAAAGAAGAGCCTTCATGTGGTGGCATACATCTGTGACTCCTGTCCTGGGGAGACTGGAACAGGGGAATTCTTGGGGCTCACTGGCCTACTTGGTGAGTTCTAGTTGTCGGTGTCTTAAAAACAAGGTGGACTGCAGCTAGAGAGGTGGCTCAGAGGCTCAGAGCACTGGCTGCTCTTGCAGAGGACCTGGGTTCAGTTCTTAGCACCTATATGGTGGCTCACAACTGTCTGTAACTCCAGTTCCAGAGAATCTGCTGCTTTCTTTCTATATATTCAGGCTCCTGTGTCCACACAGTGCATATATATACATCCAGGCACACAGCTGAGGAATGACAGCCAAGGTGGTCCTCTAACTTCAGTTCTCAAGATCGCGCTCGCGCGGGTGCACGCACACACACACACACACACACACACACACACTGACATAGGTGAATAAATAAATAGCTCTGTCAACACATGCTGTGTGACCCAAAGCAAACCACTTCACCTCTCTGAGTTGAGGTCCACCCTCTGTACCAGGGGAGTCACTACCTGACTGTTTCGTGCAGAATGCCTCCTCCCTCCACCTTAGGCCCTGCTTCTGAAACATCCACCATTTAGAATCCAGACTAGAGGGAAACCCTCGAAGTTGAAGAGCACTGGCCCTCCCCCTAGGCTGGCTCTTTTTAAAGGGAAAAAACAATCTCCTGGGCAGAATTCCCCTCCATCCTTTCTTTGTATTCAGGCTTCTGGGGAAACACCAGATCCCACAGTGCTTTCCTTCCTGGCTCCCCCACCCTCCTTCCAGAAATTCCCCAACGGCTGCCAAGCTTTGACACAAAGAGACAGTTTAGCAGCCAGCGTCTGGGTAGGTAACCTGGGCCATAAGCCAGCCCCCTTCACCCCAGCACATGACTCCTGGGGACACAGGAGAAGAGTAAGACCCAGGACAGGCACTCTGGGGAGGGCCCAGTTGTCACCCGTGTCAAGGGTGCCTTTGACATTGAGGGCCCCAGCCAGGCTGGGTTCCACCCTCAGCATGGCCTAACTGAAGCATGGTGGAGCCTTCCTATGGTCCCAGTGCTTATGAGGTGGAGGCAGAGGGATCAGAAATTCAAGGCCTCGGCCAGAGAGAGGAAAGAGCAGTAAAGGCACCTGGGGACAGAGAGTGTCGCATCTAAGAGACAGTTCTTTGTCTGCTTGGCAGTTGTTGCGTGATAAATCCAGATGGGAAATCTAACCCATCCCCCCTGATGCCTGGGAGGGGGACCAGGAGAGTACACCACTTAAAGGGTCCCTGCTTCCTCCTCTTCCTCCTTCTTCTTCTCCTCCTCTCCCTCTTCCTCCTTCTTTCCCTCTTCCTCCTCCTTTTCCTCTTACTCCTCCTATCTTTGCTGAATTCAAAGGCTCAGCACACCAGGCTCACATGTACCCAAGGTTGGAATGGAGGACTTGGGGGATGAGGGTGAGAACCAGGCTGGAGTTGGGGGTGATCTCAGTAGAAGGTGCCCGTGCTGCTCCCCTTGGGCTCTGAGCTCCATCCTCAGCACCGTGTAGCAAGAAGCATAAGGAAAAAGCCAGTGTTAGAGCGAGAGAGGCTCAAGGGAACTGGATTCCATCCGTGGAAGCCCAGAATGGGAGCCCACAAGAAAATCAAAGTCCTGTGCAGTCCATCTTCTCTACCCATACTCAAGGCAACCCGGATGGCAAGCACATGCTTTCCACCTTACGTCTCAGCCAGGGCTGCAGGGACAGAGAGTCCAGGACGGAGACTGACTCATTCTGACTCAGGGCTGACACCTCACAGCCAGTTTTTGTACCCTCCCTGCCTGGCCAACAAGCCACCACCTCAGCCTGCTGTACAGGAAATCAAGACCTAGGTGCCACCCTTCTCAGTGACTCCTGAAGTCCCCGATAACACTCAGCCCCTTAATTCACCCAAGACCTTCTCCCAAGGCTCCCTAGGTGATGCCTGACTCTCCTCCCATCCTATGGCGTCCCCATGTCTCCTCTTCTGTTGCTCTTGGTTGTCATTCTTGTGCTTCTCACAAAGGTAAAGTGACTGTCCAAGCAGGAATGGGGATATTCTAAGGAGACACTTGTGACTTTCTTTGGCTGAGTATTGAAGCAATGGACCCCAAGGAATTGGAATTGCCCCAGGAGTCTACTGTGGGACAAGGAAAAGCCTGCTACCTGGTGCCACTCACAGGGGAGATCTCGGCACCCAGGAAGAGATCCCACACCGTTCTGATGATTAGTCAGACCACCTTGCAGGAGAGAGTTCAGACAGACTGGAGGTCAGTGATGGACAGGAGCACACCTTGACCCAAACTGCTCAGCTATGTGTAGACCTGGCTCTCTAGTTAGACCTGAACCTCATTCAGCCTGGGCTATGGGGAGAATAGGAGGGAATCACTGGGCCACACAGAATAAGTCTTTCTCTGCTTTTCATTATTTCTTGCCTCTTTAATAACCCTGTCGGGGACCAGTGATCATTTGGGCAGCCAGGACCAGGCTCTGACCCTAACAACCCCAGTAACAGAAATGGACTCTCCCAATGGCCTCTGACACTCCTGTTCATCAGGTTCTTTGCACCGTAGCCCTCCTTGCCCCTTGTATACCATTAACATCCGTACATTACAGATAAGAAGACTGTATCTAACCACTGTTTCCCTGTGCGTGGTTGAAGCAAGGAAGGATGCCTCTGTCCAGGGCCTACTGTGTGCTGACTAAGGCATATCTATAATGTCACATGGTCGTATTTTACAGCTGAGGCTTTAGCGTGGCGATTTGAGAGCACCCTGAAATTTCCTGGGAGAGCGGCAGTAAAGCTCACTAAGTTGGGCCCGAGGAGTGACAGAGATTTTGAGGGTGAAGGGAGCCGCTGGAAGGCTGAGCTCTGAGGCTCTGCTCATGACTGCTGGCCTCAATGGGGCTGTCTGGAGAGGAATGGAAGGAGAAATTTCAAAAACTACACCAACAGCCGAAATCCTGGAATAACAGGAAAGGCACCCCTCCCCCAACACCCTCACCCTCTCCCCACCCCCGCCTGCCTAGTAGACAGGAAACTTCAGGAGCAAATCCCTGCAGACTTCCTCTGCAGATGGAGGTCCTGTGACCCCAGGGACCAGTGACAGTTCTGTGAGACAAAGCCAGTGTCCACACAGTTCAGTTCTTCTCGCAGGGTTTAGTGTTCCCTTGTATAGCAGCCTGCAGCTTTCACTCTCCACAACCAGAGCGTGCACGCCTCGGCAAAGGATGTGCGGGGTGTGTGCGTGTGTGTGCATGTGTGTGTGTGCATGTGTGTGTGCATGTGTGTGTGTGTGTGCATGTGTATCCATGAGCTCATGTGCTTGTGCCACAGCAAATCAAAGGTGGGGCTTATCTGTCTCTTTCCCTTGTCATAGGATCTGGAGTATCCATTGGAAATCTCCAGGTTCTTGTGTCCCAGAATAAAGAATTGTACCAGAAACACATGCTTAGAAAAAGCTAGTTCTGAAATTTGTTATTAAATTGTTTTCTCTTTTCTTTTTCTATTAGATATTTTCTTTATTTACATTTCAAATGTTATCCCTTTTCCTAGTTACCCCTCTGAAAATCCCCTATCCTCTCCCCCCACCCCCTGCTCCTCAACCCACCCACTCCTGCTTCCTAGCCCAGGTGTTCCTCTATATTGGGGCATAGAACCTTCACAGGACCAAGGGCCTGTCCTCCCATTGATGACCAACTAGGCCACCCTCTGCTACATATGAAGCCAAAGCCACGATTCCCTCCATATGTTTTCTTTGATTGGTGGTTTGGTCCCAGGGAACTCTGGGGATACTGGTTAGTTCATATTGTTGTTCCTCCTATGTGGCTGCAAACCCCTTCAGCTCCTTGGGTACTTTCTCTAGCTCCTTCATTGGGGACCCTGTGCTCCATCCAATAGATGACTGTGAGCATCTGCTTCTGTATTTGCAGGCACTGGCAGAGCCTCTCAGGAGACAGCGATATCAGGCTCCTGTCGGCAAGCTCTTGTTGGCATCTGCAATAGTGTCTGGGTTTGGTGGTTGTTTATGGGATGGATCCCTAGGTGGGGCAGTTTCCAGATGGTCATTTCTTCAGTCTCTGCTCCGAACTTTGTCTCTGTAACTCCTTCCATGGGTATTGTTTTCTCTTTTCTGATGTAGCATAAGAACTTGTGAGTTTAACTGCCGATAGATGACACAAGTGAACCACTTCTCAGTTGCCAGCCTTGCTTACAGCAGAAGCAGCTCACAGGCGTTTAGTTTTTGTATCTAATCTCTGACTATTAAAATGTTTATAAAGTTTATTTTTACCAAAGGGATGCAATTCATTATGATAAAGTTGCAGAATAAATGTCATTTTATAACAAAAAGAAAAAAGGAAAAGAAAAAGAAAAAGGAAAAGAAAGAGAAAAAGAAAGAGAAAAAGAAAAAGAGAAAAAGCCAGTTCTGAACTGGACATGGTGGCACAGACCTTTAATCCCAGCACTTAGGAGCCAGAGGCAGGTGGACTTTTGTGAGTTCAAGGCTAGCCTAGTGTGCAAAGTGAGTTCCAGGATAGCCAGGGTTACACAGAGACCCCCTGTCTTGAAAAGAAGAGAATGAACGAATGAAAGAAATAGACACTTCCTTGAGGCAAAGCACACTGAATATGGTAAGGCACACCTTTAATGCCAGCACTTGGGAGGCAGAGGCAGGCAGAGCTCTGTGAGTTCAAAGCTAGCTTTGTTTATTTAACAAGTTCCAGGCTAGCCAGAACCACAAAGTGAGCTCTGTGTGTGGGTGTGTATAGAAACCCGAGGACAATCTCAGCTGTTATTCCTCAGACCATCATTCACCATTTAGTGTATGTGTGTGCATGTATGTGCATGTATTCATGTGTGTGTGTGCTTATACATGGTCCCTCAGTAGCCTAAAACTTGCCAAGAAAGCTAGATACCCTCTGCCCATCTCTACCTCCCCCGAACTGGGAATGCAAGCACATGTTTTGTTGTTGTTGTTGTTGCTGCTGCTGTTTTGTTTGTTTTGCATGGGTTTGGGGGATCAGAGTCAGTCCTCCTGCTTACACTAAATGAGTTCACCCTAGCCCTTTTCCTGTTTGTTTCTGCCACCTTGATTCTTCCAAATTAGCTCTGTCTGGAGACTGAGCGTGAGTCCACAGAGGACCCGAGACCCTCTGTCTATAGAGGAGTCTGTGAGACAGCTCATCTTGGCTCTGGTCGCCAAGACTCTGACTACAGTGACACGCCAGTGCTCTCCCTGAAGAGCTGACTCCATGCTCACCATGAATGTTGCTGGATGCTCAGCAAGAGCCCCTATGGGAACATGTGGGCAATGCAGAGCTGACAAGGGACCCAAGAGGTACTTCCCATTAGAGGCTCCAGCCAGTAATCCTGGCACCCAGCATCCATCTTCCATCTTATAAATCTGCTGAAGATCTGGCCAAACCATCCTCAACCCCGATTTTTCCCCAAGGACACATTAACTGTGTTTTGGATTCTTCTACCCCAGTTGTTAGGCCCAAGCTCCATAAGAGCTTAGATGGGAGCGTAGCTCTGGGATCTATGCCCTGGAGCTGGGTTGGCAAGAATCCACACTTAGGGTGGCCTGGAGGAAAGGCCAGGGCCAGGCAGGCTGACTGCTAACGATCAAATGGGACCTGGGTCCTCGGCCCTGTGTAGCCAGCAGTCCTGGACAGGGGAAGCCAACTACCAGGGTCCCTAGTTCTCTGTGTTGCTCAGAGAGGGCCTGACCCAGCTGTAACTGGCTAAGATGGTCACAGCTCTGTGGCAGCTCTTGCTCCCTCCCTCTCTCTCACTTTTTCATCTTTCCTGGGGGAGATTTTATCAGGGGCTTTAATTTTGTTTTCCTCTACCACCCTTGGAACACAGTACATATTCGTGATGGTTAATATTATCAACTTAACACGATCTAGAATGGCCTAGAAAAAAAACTGTTGAGTAATGTGGTGGTTTGTATATGCTTGGCTCAGGGTGTGGCACTACTGGAGTAGATGTATCACTGTGGGTGTGGCTTTGTCTTAGCTACCTGGAAGCCAGTATCCTGCCAGCAGCCTTCAGATGAAGATGTAGAACTCTTAGCTCCTCCTGCACCATGCCTGCCTGGATGCTGCCATGCTCCCACCTTAATGATAATGGACTGAACCTCTGAAACTGTAAGCCAGCCCCAATTAAATGTCTTCCTTTATAAGACTTGCCTTGGTCATGGTGTCTGTTCATAGCAGTAAAACCTTAACCAAGACAGGTGTGTCTATGATGGACTTTCTAGATTGGGTTGTGTTGGGAAGACCCACTCTAAATGTGGGTGCCACTATCCCTGTAGGCTGGAGTACTGGACAGAAGGGAAAGGACAAAGTGACCAGAGCTCCAGCACTCACCTCTCCACATCCTAACTGTGGATGCAGTCTGAGCAGCCACTTTAAGACCCTGTCACCATGATGGACTGCACCTCAGACCAGAGGCAAACCAACCCGTGCCCAAGCTGCTTTTGTTAGGTGTTCTGACACAGTGGTGAGGAAATTAACTAACTCGGTGCTCAGTACGACTTGTCCTCACTGGGTTGTGAGAGTACCCACAGGAGAACAGCTCCAAACTGGAGTGCTGGAAGCCAGCTCTGCCTTTCCCTAGACGGCTGGGGCCTAGGGTGCAATCATGCATGTGTGCACAGTGACAGGCCCCGCTTTAGAGGCAGGGCAGTTTCTCCTACGCCAGTGAGTCTAGGTTTTTGTTTTGTTTTGGGTTTTTGTTTTGTTGGTTTTGGGTGTTTGTTTGTTTGTTTGTTTCAATCTAAAGAGTAGAGCTATGATGAAATGAAGGCTTGGAAACAAAAACAAAAACAAAAAACAAAAAACAAAAAACAAAAAAACCCAATTCCACTATGGGGACACAGGTTCCTGGGTTTTCCCATTAAATGCTGTAAGAATTTCCCTGAAGGCACCTTTGGTGTGAGTCTTGGGCACGGACTCCAATAGGCACAGTGACTGAGATGTTTGCCTAAGACCTGCATCGTCCAACCACAGGGTAAGGGAAGCAGTGGCAGAGACAGGAGACATTGACTCTTCTGAGAGAAGCCTGAGCTCTAAGCCATGGCTCTGTGGCACAAATGGGAACTAGAGGACACCCGAGGGCATTAAGCAAAGGGACAATTCTGTCAGGGGACAGGGGACAGATGGCAGGACAAAGTACTCAGGCCATTAAGAGTGTCAACAGAATGAGGAAGAAGAGTCTAGAAGCAGCCATGGCAAATCCTACTTGTGAGGTTTGCTCTGGGTGAAGCCAACACCTAATGTAGGATGTAGGGTCAGACGTCAGAACACATACAGGGAGTTCTCTCCAGCTTGGGCTTGACTTAGGCCCCTATTCTCCCATGGCATCTCCTTCAGCCTCCATGTCTGGAAGTCATGGAAGGGCACTGAGTACACTCAGGCTTCTGGACTGGAGGATGGGGCAGTCCTGGGCCACCACCGAGACTGTTCCCTGGACATGTGCAAAGCCTGCTGTTAGGAGGGTCAATGACAAAATTACTGATCTTAGTGCTCTGATTCCAGGCCAAAAAGAAAAAAGAAAAAAATTAGCGCAGAGCTGAGAGATAGCTAAGTGGTTAAGAGCTCTTACAGATCTTACAGAGGAACTAGGTTCAGTTCCCAGAATCCTCTGTAACTAGTTCTGGGGATCTGGTGACTTCTGACCATTGTGGGCTCCAGCACACATGTGGTGTGCATATACGTTCAGGCATTGTGGTGGTTTCAATGAAAATGGTCCTCATAGGTAATAATTCTTTCAAACTTTGGGTCCTCCTTAGCAATAACTCTTTAGAAACAATTGCTAACTAACATTGACAGAACGCTCTGGTTTTTCTTTGCAGGCAGTGGTCAGTGCCAGTACCCACCCTGCTTCCTTCTCGGCACTGCTGTGGAGAGGCAGAAGCGTGCCAGGATACCTAAGCCAGGGTCTTGACCTCTCAGCTTTAGTGTCCTCCCGATAACATAGCTGCTTTAGTTACTATCATGGTTACTCTTCTATTGCTATGACAAAACATCAGAACCAAGGAAACTTATAAAAAACACTTAATTTGGGGCTCACAGTTCCAGAGTGTTAGTCTCTGACCATCATGGTAAGACCCTGTCAGCAGGCAGGTGTGGCACTGGAGCAGCAGCTAAGAACTTACACCTGATCCACAGCAAGGGGGAGAGAGAGAGAGAGAGAGAGAGAGAGAGAGAGAGAGAGAGAGACAGAGACAGAGACAGAGACAGACAGAGAGAGATAGACAGAGAGACAGAGAAACAGAAAGGGAGAGGGAGAGACAGACACATACACAGAGACAGAGAGAGGGGGGGGAGAGAGAGAGAGACAGAGAGAGAGAGAGAGAGAGAGAGAGAGAGAGAGCATGGGCTTTGAAACCTCAAATCCCATCCCCCCAGTGACACATGTACTTTTAAAAGGCCACACCTCCTAATCCATCCCAACCATTTCCACCAACTTTGGATGAAGCATTCAAATATATGAGTCCATGAGGGCCATTCTAATTCAAACCTCCCACATGATATCCCCTGGTCCCCATAGTCTCATGGCCATGTCATAATGCAAAATACATTTAGTCCAACTTCAACAGTCTCCCGAGTCTTTCAGTCTCAAGACTATTTAACAATTCAAAGTCTCTTCTGAAACACAAGGCTAACTATTAATTATAACCTCCTGTAAAACAAAAAAGCAAATTGCATATTTGATAGTTTTCTGCTGAAAGTCTACATGCCCCAGCTACCCTTGCAGACTACAGAAATCATTCTGCCCTTATAAGGGGTTGGCATTTCATCTTCCTCTGTAGACATCTTGGCCATCAGAACACATGGGCAACAAAAGTGCCCCTCATCCTGAATAGACAATGTCCCATCTGGAATCAGACTAAGTTTCTCTTTCTTTCCACCTTGCGTCTCTATAGCCGCTTTCAATAATCTAACAATCTCTACCCTAGAATGACACAGAACATACATTATAACCCCATAGTGCAGGGGTGGGGTAAGGAAATCCTGAGCCAAAGCAAGACTAAACCCAGCAGGGCAAACTCCAAATCCTGCGGCTCCCCATGCACTGTCAACGTGCTTAGACGTTGTTGACCCCACCAGGTGAAATAAGCCACTGCCACAATATTTTAGCCAAATTTGAAGAAAGCTTTATTAAATGTTGGCCAGGATGATGGACACTGGACAGGTCCATATCTGGGATTCCCAGACAACGGTCTCATATTACATTAGTCCAGTGCTTATAAAGGCAAACCCCATACCACTATTGTCTTAGGGGTTCATTGCTGTGAAGAGACACCATGACCAAGGCAGCTCTTATAAAGGAAAATATTTCACTGGGGCTGGCTTGCAGATTCGGAGATTTAGTCCATTATCATGGTAAAAAGCATGGTGCATGCAGGTAGACTTGGCACTGGAGGAGTCAAGGGTTCTATGCCCTGATCCACAGGCAACAGAAGGAGAGTGTGTACCACACTGGGCAGGGCTTGAGCATATAAGACTTCAAAGCCCACGCCCACAGTGACATTTCCCCCAACAAGGCCACAATCACTCCAGCGAGGCTACATCTCCTAATAATGTCACTCCCTGTAGGCCAAGCACTAAAACACACGAGTCTATGGGGGCCATACCTATACCTCCACAGTGATGTTATTCTCACCATTGTCAAATTAGGAGCAAGCATATATCCTGACATGCTTCTTGCCTGCGAACCTCCAGCCTGCGTGTGACTGCACATCCTGTGCAGCTGGGGCGATCAACCTTGTTTATAAAAGTGAAAATATGTGGGTTGTTATCTTAAATGAACACCAGCCCCCAGCATCCCACAAAGTCATCTGTCCTTAAACAAGTGGGGCTTACAGGCTAGAGGCATTTTTGTTTTAGGGCTCTCTTAAGCACAGTAATTTAAATTCTAAACATAACTTTAGCCCTCACAATGTCTCTTTCCTTCTAGCTTGGCTGTCTATTAGGGTTTCGCATGGAAAGAAGGGTCTCTTAGCAGATTGGGGACAAGGAATGCCACAAGGTCATAGCATGCAGCAGGAGCCTCACATGAGAGATTTATTTGTGGGTGGGTGGATGCAAGGCTGGCTCTGAGGGAGGGTGGAGGGGAAAGAGGACAGGCCTTGAAGCCATGGCTTTATAAAGACGTCTAGCGCATGTTCATAGGGAGAAAGGATGACTCGCATGACAGTGGAAATGTGTCCCATTTGGTGGCTGATAATGACACGCCCACTGTTGTGGAGGCAGACTTTGGAAGGAAGGTTCCAGCACTGACAGCAACACGTGTCTCTCCCTTGGGCGCTTCGCACTGCCTGTCTGCAGCTCTCTCTGGCACACATCCCACAGCACTGGCAGATACCATGCCCTAGGGTCTCCAGGGCAACCCAGCCTTCTCTTTCATAGCTTCACAGTGGCCTCAGGCCTCCAGTCAGGGACTTTCCTGCCACACACCTGGCTTCAGTGGCTCTCCTTAAGTTCAAAAGATCCCACAACCTCTTTACTCTTGTATCCTCGATGATTTTAAAGCCACACGAGTGGCTTAAGTCGCTAAAAGCTGCTGCCTGCTTCTTCTGGAACCTGGACCGCTCCTTGAATTACGTTTGCACAGACTTTGATTTATTGATGGTTTCTTTTGCCTTTGAGTTAGGACAGATGATTTCCTTTTAGGAAGGTGGATGCTTAGCTGGGTGGTGGCCTGCTTTGGGGACACCACTCTTCCATTTCAAACCAGGCACTTCTTCAAGTGTCGCCTCTCTTTGAGCACAAGGCTTGGTCCCAACACTGACTTTCCCAGTTCTATTTTTCTCCTCAAAACATACATTTCATATTTATTTTTGTCTTGCTGCCCTGCTTTGAGTTCTTGTCTTGACTTTCTTCAATGATGGATCACAATGTGAAAATATTAAGCCAAATAAGTCCTTTCCTTCCCAAGTTGATTTTGGCCATGGTGTCTCATTATAGCAACAGTACCCTAACTGGGACAGCATTCAATTGCTTTCCTAGTCCAAAGTCCCAAAGTCTTCCACATTCCTCCAAAAATCACATTGGTCAGGCCTGTCACAGCTGGCCTTTACTCCTGGCACTAAGTCTTCTACATACACATACTTTACTCTGGTACCAACTTTTCTCTTAGTTACCTTTCTATTACTATGACAAAATATCAGGACCAAGGCAACTTATAAAGAGAAGTGTTTAATTTGGGGTTCACAGTTCTAGAGAGTTCATGAACACCATGGTAGGGAGCAGGCAGGCAGGTATGGCACTGCAGCAGCAGCTGAGAGCTCACATCTAATCCACAAGCAGGGGCAGGGAGTGGTGGCAGAGAGAGCATGCACTAGCCGGGAACACTGTGGAAAGCCCACCGTGTGACACACTTCTTCCAACAACACTTAATCCTCCCCAGACAGTTCCACCACCTTCAGACCAAGCCTATGGGCCTCATTCTCATTCAAAGTGCCACAGCTGCTTTTCCCGCAGATACGACCAAACACCCGTCAAGGAGACAGTTTACAGGAGGATTATGTGGTCTGGAAGTTTGAGGAGGTGTGGTGCACCATGGCAGAGAAGGCGTGGTGGAATCCATTCCATCTGTTTACAGACCAGGAAGCAGAGGTCCACTCTAAGGGACCCACCTCCTCTATCCATGCTCCACCTCTCAGGTCCACAACCTCAGGGTTCTTAAATCCACAAGACTGGCAGGCATTTGACACTCTAACCACAGCACAGAGAAAACCTCCCCTGCCGCTGGCCTGTGCTCCACACACTGAAGGGGAGCCCTGCCTCTCCCCGTAACTGCACATCTCAGTGAGCAGCTGTGCAGGCTGGAAAGAGCCCAGGCGGCGCTCCAGCACACCTGCAGCACAGGTCCCATTTCCCCACTGTTTGTTTGTTTGTTTGTTTGTTTTCGAGACAGGGTTTCTCTGTATAGCCTGGCTGTCCTGGAACTCACTTTGTAGACCAGGCTGACCTTGAACTCAGAAATCCGCCTGCCTCTGCCTCCCAAGTGCTGGAATTAAAGGTGTGCGCCACCACGCCCAGCTCCATTTCCCCACTTTTGATCCCACCTCATCAGAGATTTTTACAGGACCCCAGGTTTATAAAGAAGGGATTCAAATCAAACTTCATGGGTAAGAAATCATAAAGAAATTTATTTTAAAAGAATACATTGGCAACATAACTTTACTATTAAGTATGAAAGAAAATGACATATCAATGAGCCGCGTGTGCTTATTGTTACATACAGTTGACAGCGCAGTCTGCAGGGTGTCTTCACGAAGTGTTTTCTGAGCTGAGAGATAAGTTAGAGAATGCACGGTGGCAAACATTTATGTTGTGTGTTCAGAACCAAGGCTGTAGTGAAGTCACAGGCTGCAACATGAGGGTGTGGGGGAGGCGAGGGGGGAACCACCAGAAACACCTTACCTGTTCAAAAGCCTTTTGCTTCTACCAAATTATTTTTGCAGCTTCCACATTCAGTCTAAGGCTGGGAACTTAGAGATCCTGCTGTCACTGCGAATGACAGGAGCAGTGCTCCGGATCATCCCTGTATCGGCAGGCACACTTACCCTTGGGGAACCTCTACTCAGATTAAACTAGCACTCATGTCTTCACTGAGAAGGATAATCCCAGGGCAAAGCACAGCTGGAGATTACTAAAATCTTTTGGGAAGTGAGATCGCTCAGTGGGCAAGGTCTGAATTTCACAGTTGAGGAAGAAAACTGAACCCTGCAAGTCGTCCTCTAACCTCCATACATGACACATATGTCTGTACTCACCACACAACCATAAAAACCGAGCAGCAGAGAAGCGGGCCAGGCTGGGACACCCTGGCATGAAGTGGCCACTGTCATCCTGTCAGGGCTCCGGGCATCCTGTCCTGGCTCCTGAAAGCTGTTCCCACCTGTGGGATTTCATCACATATAGGCCATGGATGAATGTAAGACCCACCACCTATATAAAGTGTTAGTGCAAAGCAAAGCTCTCGACTCGAGGGGGAAAAGAGACAGTGACTCCTGAGCCCGTGAGTGCCTGTGGTCCTGCAACACAGACTGGGGTTGCTCCAAGTGGTCACAGGAGATTTTATTAGTTACAGAACAAAGAAATCAAATCATTTCTCAAACACACTGTTGGAAACCACAGGGGAGAGGTTATGCAAGGGCTTTTGATGCTCTCAGTGACTTCTGGGCTGTAAAGGATTTTGACAGTCAGGTCACACACAGGACTGTGTAAGGAATGAATCTCAAAGAGACAGAGAAACCATTTGGCTCTCGTCTGCAACACTCTGACTCTGTAATCAGCAAGTTTACTGGCCTTGTGGAATCCTTAGCAGGTGTGGCTCGTCCTTCTCAGGGGAAATTCCACTCATGTGTCACATATTGTGAAATAAGAAAAATGGTCCAGAACCCAGAGAAAGCTGGACAGGCATGAGAGCTCCCTACCATCTAGTCCTTAGGAGGCAGACAAAGGATCCCCCGGGAAAACTGGTTGACATCTGATGTGAATTTCAGTCCTCCAAATGCACCTAAACACACACACACACACACACACACACACACACACACACACACACACACGTCCAAATGTGTGGGAGACTGTGTGTGCGCGAGTGCGTGCATGTGTGCGTGTGCATGCCCAGTTTGGATCATTTAATAATGGTCTCTGAGAGAAGCCAGTGCCAAAAAATGTATAGCCTGGACTACAGCTCGCCCTGAGCTCATGGTTTGTCTGTACTGGGATCACCTCAAGCAAATTCTGCCAGTGAGTTTAACTTCAAGTTGGCTCAAGTGGGGTTGGCTGTATCTTGGTTGGAAGACTGCTTGCCTGAGCATACAGAACCCTGATTCTACCCCGTGCTTTGAATAAACGGAGAGGAGTGCCCTGAGGCGGGAGGATCAGAAGTTCAAGGTCCTCCTGGGCTACAGACTTAGCTCTAGGCCAGCCTGGGATGCACCGGATCCTGTCTCTGGTAGGGTACCCAGTAACAGTCAGAGCAAACACCCGTGGTCCCTCCACTGTCTGCTGCAAGACACAGAGAGGCCAGACAGAAATAAGGGAGCTGTTGTGTCAATCCTGTGAGAACAGGAGAAGCAACGCGACTGTAGTCTCCCCTTTAAAATGAGCCACAGGCCGGGCGTGGTGGCACACACCTTTAATCCCAGCATTTGAGAGGCAGAGGCAGGCGGATTTCTGAGTTCAAGGTCAGCCTGCTCTACACAGTGAGTTCCAGGACAGCCAGGGCTATACAGAGAAACCCTGCCTTAAAACAAAAACAAAAACAAAAAAAAAAAACAAAACCCCAAAATAAAAGGAGCCACATGGACGGACGGGATGGCACAGTCAACGCCCATGGTGGTTTTCTATAGGTGACAAGGCCACAAACCTCATCCTTCTTCAAGCATTCTGAACTTCCCAGATTCTTCCGAAGTGATTATTAATTAGTGGCCACATAAGAAATGGGGCAAAGAGGACTGGGAAGTGTCTCAGTGGGTAAAGGACGAACTATATAATAAACCCGAGTGTGGACCCTTAGAACCCATGGGAAGCAGGACAGTAGCACACATCTGGAATCCCACGACTCCCACAGCGAGAGAAGGCAGAGAGAGGCAGGGGACCCCAGAAGCTCCAGGGCAGCCTAGCCTCATGCATGCTGTAGCCAACAAGAGACTTTCCCTAAAGCAAGGTGGGGAGTGAGGACAGGCACCCAGGGTTGTCCTCTGATTCCCCCACACTGCTATGGCATATGTGCACTGGCAGACACAAAACAAACGGGGAAAACAATACGGGGTGCTGTGTGCAGGGAGCATAGTCATGGAGGGCTTCTTGGAGGAAGTGACATACACTAGAACTGGGAAGGCGACAGCACAGGAGAAGCCATGGGAGGAGCTCCATGTTGCATCATGTGTCTAGGACAGGGCTGGGTCACAGGGCAGATGCCGGGACTTTAACTGTCTAGTTAATACACAAGCTAAGGAATGAACTCATACAAGGAAAGCTGCTAAGGCCTGAGACTAAGTTTCAAAGGTCCTGATGAAACTTGGCTCCCTGGGGGCTGTAATCTCTTGAATCTGTATCTCAGGACAAATCAGGTGCTAGGAGAACACCAGGAAAGAGCTGAAGAAACCCAGACCTAGGGTTGAGCAGAGCCTTTCAGGTCAGCTGCAGGTGACAGCATGCTCTGAAACACTATGTCCAGCAAGCACCTGCTCTGAGTGACCCCTAGAGCTGCAGCCTTACCATTTGTATGTGGCCGCCCTGCTGCTCTGTGTGTGTGTGTGGGGGGGGGAGGGTGGAGGGGTGGGGAGGGCTGCTGCTCAGTCTGTGTGTGTGTGGGGGGGGGGCGGAGCTGATGCTCAGTCCTGGGATGAGGGTGGGGGTGCTGCTCAGTTGGGTGGGTGGGGCAGGGCTGATGCTCAGTCCAGGCGGGCACAGTCACTTCAGCCTCACTAGTACTTTTGTTTCCTCACAGGCCTGCGTGGGCATGAGGCTGATAGATGACAAGGTCAGAGCAGCAGGACTGCTGGAAGCCCTAGGACAGTGGCACCTGTCCTTGTGGGAGGCGGCATCTAATTGATGCAGAGATAGCCGGTGACAATGGCCACTACAGCTGGGATCCCAGCACCAGGTTCTTATACACGACTCTCTTTGTCTGCACTTTGAGGAGGTTATCGTTTCTGTCTCAGATAGGACAGGACAGCCTTGGTAGCTTGCTACAGCATTGGGCCTCCTCCACCTCCACAATACGTAGAAAGGATGTGGGAGCTGGACCCTGCTGTTGTAGGCAGAGATGGGACTGTGCTCTGTTTAGGGACAGGAGCTGACAGAAAGAACCAGATGGACCATGGCTTCTCTGTGACATAGTAGATACGACTAAACTATATGGATCTGAAAAGGAACTTCCCAGGTTTGCAGTATTAGCTCAGAGCACGTTCAGCAAGGGCTGAGGCCTTGGAAAGATCCAGGCTTGAGCCAAAGGCTGGAAATGTGGCCAGGTGTCACCTGGAGTGGGGGTTGGGAAGAAGGCTCCATGCTGAAAGAATTTGTCCAGTGGAGTTTGAGGACCTGAGGGCAAATCCCAAGCAGTCACATCTGAAGCGGCTTCCGGTAAGTCCCGTGCTGGAGGACAGGGTGGGGGGACGTGGACGCTGGAGCTTGTTGGCCAACCTATGTCCAGGCCAGGAGAGATTTTGTTTCAAGGGACTAAGGTGAAGATTGGCAGATCAGGACTCCTGACACTCTCTGTCCCCTATAAACACACATCCTCTCCCCCAACACAAGGGGTCAGCAGGGGACTAGGTGAGTTCAGGAGAAACTCAGGTTAGACCGAGGGCTGAGACTGAGGCTGCCCAACACGGGTGGTGAGAGGAGGACACTATGTCAGGCCACATCTCAGGGGCTCCCCAAACTTTACAATACACTACTTCCTGTTCTCTGGGCTCAGTCTCCCAAAGCCACGCACCCTCAGAATAGGGAGGCCCATGTTGGTGGCCAGGGGTGCTACACCCCACACACTCCAGCACAGGAGCTATTTTAACATTCAGTTTGTATGCTAGCTTCAGGGTAGCTGTGCTGGGAAGAACGGCTCAGTGGATGAAGTACTTATCTAGCTGCCCCGCAGTCTGAGGAGCAGTTTGGTCTTCAACTTTGGTACAGAATCCATACAAAGCTAGACAGGCATGATAGCTCTCTACAATCCAGTCCTTCGGAAGCAGAGAAGAGATCCCCTGGGCAAACTGGTTGACACCTGATGTGAATTTCAAGCCTCTATGTGCATCTGCACACACACACACACACACACACACACACACACTTGAATGTGCAAACACATGCACACCACACACACACAAAGACCCTTTTCTACGGCAGCATTCTTTTTAAACGGTAGGAGCACCAAAAAAGCCAAGAAACTAAACTGATGCCCAGTAGGGGCCATCACTCCAATCGGCTCTGTAGAAACAGAGGGCCTGGACACTGGTTCACCTGTTGCAATTTCTGGGCTTGGGGGGCACTCTGCCGTCTGGCACTAATCTCCAGCAACCCTTATGCAACTCCTTGGTGCCCATCATGAATGAGGAAAGCCTGGGGCTTAGCAGCTGTCCCCACTTTTCTCTGGAAGGGCTGAAAGAAGAGGCAGTAGCGTCCGTGAAGGTTCTCTGCTTCCCCCTGGGAGCCCTATACTCCAACTGCAGAGATTGGCAGCCATCCATTTCCACCCCCTCATTTTCCTCTAATGGCCTAAGACTTTCATGCATTTTTATCCCACTTCAGGGAACCTGAAGGGCGAGGCCCCGGGGCTGAAAAGCAAGGACTAGCAACCAGGGCTCTGCTGAGCAAGGGTCAGAGAAGGGAGGAAAGAACCCTTTAGTTCTGCCCAGCAGGTCAGAAAAAAATAGTATCTAAACCACAAACCCATTGCAGCTTATCAGAGAGGGGGTGGGTTGGGATGGATTTGCTTCCCTTTTCAGCCGGTGGCTGGCAGGGTCTGGGGTACAACCAAAATTTCTTGACCCTTGCACCTTTTCCTAACATAGTTCTAAAAGAATCAGACTCATGCAGTGTCTGATAAATGAAAATGAGACTCAAGGTTGGGAGCCCTAAATCCAAGCCCTAATTCTGCCGCTAACCAGGCCTTCTCTGGGTCCAGTTTCTTCACTTGCTCCCTCAGGGAGCTGTTTCTGGCCTGGTGGGGCACCCTCCCAGGTACCCCTCCACCAGGTGACAAAGGGCAGAAGAGTATTGGTAAGCACCTAGGCGCTCCGCACCACCTTTTAGGGGCAGCCTGAGAATCGCTAGTGGCTCTGTGGAGTTTTGCCCTGGGCAGAGCCCTAACCCGTTGACTGCCTGCACCCCCCCCCCCCCCCGGCCTTCGCGCCGAACCCAGGGTCAAAGCCACTGCTCCTCGCGCGTCCTTCCATCCGTGCTGGGCAGTCACAGTTACCGGCGCGCTCTCAGACTCCCTTCGCTCGCCCGCCACCCGCCTTTGCCCGTGCACCCCCAGGCTCCGGGGCCAGACAACGCGCTGCTCTTGCCCTCCCCACTCGGAAAGACCCCAAACCCCTGCGGGGACCGGCTCGCCCTGCCCTCCGCCCAGCTCTGCTCCCACCGCTCTCCGACCCCGCCCCGTCCCGGGCCCCGCCCCCGAGCCTGCCGGGAGGATGTGAGCTCACTCCCTCCTCCATGTTCCGGCCTCCTCCAGGAAGCGTCCTCCGAAGGTCTCGGCCAGCTCACAGGCAGCGGGTCTGCGGGTCGCCGAGTCCGCAGCGCGCCAGGTCCCATCCGACTCCGCACGCAACGCGGCGTCGGCCTCGTGGCTGCGAAATGAAGGCAGACGGCGTGAGCATCCACTGAAGCCTGAGCTACGGGGTTGGGGCAGTGTCCCCGGCGTAGGCACCGTACCGTTCGCGGCCAGCGCACGCTGTGCCCTCGGCTCGCTTCCGGCCGGGCCACGTGACTGCTCGCACGTGTTCCGGCCCCTCGGAGCTGCGGTCTGGAGCCTCTAACACGCAGCGGGCGGATGCCCATCTAGAGGCAGTACAGCCTTCGCCATGAACCCCAGGGGCCTGTTCCAGGACTTCAACCCCAGTAAGTTCCTCATTTATGCCTGCTTGCTACTCTTCTCCGTGCTGCTGCCCCTGCGCCTGGACGGCATCATCCAGTGGAGCTACTGGGCAGTCTTCGCCCCCATCTGGCTGTGGAAGCTCCTGGTCATCGTGGGCGCCTCGGTGGGTGCGGGCGTGTGGGCCCGCAACCCACGCTACCGTACAGAGGGGGAAGCCTGCGTGGAATTCAAAGCCATGCTTATCGCCGTGGGCATCCACCTGCTACTACTCATGTTTGAGATACTAGTCTGCGACAGGGTGGAGAGGGGCACCCACTTTTGGCTGCTGGTCTTCATGCCACTCTTCTTCGTTTCCCCTGTGTCCGTGGCCGCCTGTGTCTGGGGCTTCCGACACGACAGGTCTTTGGAACTGGAGATCCTGTGCTCTGTCAACATCCTGCAGTTCATCTTCATCGCCCTGAGGCTGGACAGGATTATCCACTGGCCGTGGCTAGTGGTGTTCGTGCCCCTGTGGATCCTCATGTCATTCCTCTGCCTGGTAGTTCTCTATTACATCGTGTGGTCCCTCCTATTCCTGCGGTCCCTGGATGTGGTTGCAGAGCAGCGAAGAACACATGTGACCATGGCCATCAGCTGGATCACCATTGTCGTGCCCCTGCTCATTTTTGAGGTCCTGCTAGTTCACAGACTGGATGACCACAATACGTTCTCTTACATTTCCATTTTCATCCCGCTTTGGCTCTCATTACTGACTTTGATGGCTACAACGTTCAGGCGGAAAGGGGGCAATCATTGGTGGTTTGGGATTCGCAGGGATTTCTGTCAGTTTCTACTAGAAGTTTTTCCGTTTTTAAGAGAATATGGAAATATCTCTTACGATCTCCATCACGAAGACAGTGAAGATGCTGAAGACGCATCGGTGTCAGAAGCTCCGAAAATTGCTCCAATGTTTGGAAAGAAGGCGCGGGTAGTTATAACACAGAGCCCTGGGAAATATGTGCCTCCACCTCCCAAGTTAAACATTGATATGCCAGACTAAACTCACAGGCTGGGCCTTTCAGTGAAATAAGAACCATATACCCTTGAATTCCACTTTGCTTTTTTCTTGTGTTCATCCAGTCCTGGAATTGGAAACAGGTCCCCCTCATTTTACATCCACACTGAGACAGAAGTCTCTTGCAGTGGTCATTGTGTGCCGTAGGCAGAAGGGGGAAACTGTAGGACTGTGGGATGTGTACATAATGTGCAAGAGAACTTGCTTTCCAGGCCCACATCTTGTGAGCTAGCCAAAGGTGGTAAATCGAATTGTTTCTAGGCCTTCAAAAGACCTGAAAACTACATAGCTGTTTGTTTTAAAGTGCTACTTATGCCTACCAAAAGTATTGTTTAAAAAGTATTTTTATACACTGCTAGTCTAAAATTGTATTTTAGATTGCACCCATTGTGACAAAATGGCAAATGTACCAAATTGTCCCCTCCCACTGTTCCCTAAACCTCATTGTTGGTGTTTCTAGTGCTCCTACTGTTCAAATAGTTGTTTTCTGTGGGCTTTGCGGACACAGGTCTCTAGTATTCTAATAGATGAATTTTCTAATGGAGTGAATCTGCATATATTAGTATTTATATGAATGTTTTAGCAGTGTTATCTGTGTTGATTGTAGTTCTTGGCAGTAATGTATTGTGTTAAAGTATTTTTTTTTAAGTTTCTGTGTGAAGATATGTATTTATTACAACTATCCTTAAAGACTGAATGAGATGCTAATATGTCCCTGACCCAGAATCCTGTCCGAGTCTTGGGATGAAGGTTTGGTGTGGTAGATAACAAGAGTTCTACACATTTTTAAAGTTTGTGATCGTGTCCCCAGAGAAAAGGGACAGCAGCACTCAGAGAATATTTGACATGCTCCAATACGGCCCCAGGCCATGAACACTGTCAGTTAACACCCTGGCTTCTTCCTCATGGATATTAGCATCTCTTGAGGAACAACCAAAATATGCCACACACAGTTTGGCCATTTCTAAGGTCTGTCATAATGTAAAGCATTTCTGTTGGAAGGCTGAGCGTGACCAACAGGGAGAGGTATTAGAAGGGCTAACATAGCCCGCCAGTAACAAGGAACAAATGTTTAGGTATTTTTAAAGATGAGTATAGTGTTTCTTCAGGAGCTAGAGTCACCCCAGGAAATCAGAACCAGAGGACAAAGCCAGACCTCAGAATAAGGGTCTGACTGGGAAGAAATAAATACTTGGAAATGGAAGTTAAAGAAACATGGGGTGCTCATCGCTGAGGAGAAGACTGGGGTGGAGCGGTTACTAGCTTACTAAGGATTACCTACACCAGGCTCCATGTGTTTAACTGCCCCATTGCTCTGGGTGTGACACGGTCCTCTTCCATTTGAAGGAAAAGAAAACCTGGTGCTGGAGAGACAGTAAAGTATGCTGTGCAAACATGACCTGTGTTCACACCCTCAGCATCCATGTGGAAGTCCACAGCACAAGTAATCCCAGCAGGGAGGGCAGCAGAGATGGCTGGATCCCCTAGGCTTTTAGCTAGCCATTCTAAAGCATAGAGTTCCAGGTTGTGAGAGACCCTGCCTCAGAATACAAGGTGGGGTATCCACATGATAGCTCAATAGGTAAACGTGCCTGCCACTAAGCCTGATGACCTAAGTGTGAGCTCTGGGATCCACATGATGGAAGAGAACCAACTCTCTCAAGTGGCCCTCTGCTATCACACACAAAACAAACTCTAACATAAAGTGGCCAGGAAGATGGCTCCGTGGTTAGGAGCACTGGCTGTTCTTCCAGAGGGCCCACAGTTTGACTCCCAGCACCCACATGGTGGCTCACAACTGTAACTCCAAGGGGACCTGATGCCCTCTTCTGGTCTGTGCAGGCAACAGGCACACAAGTGATGCACAAACTATCGTGTAAGAAAAGCACCCATACACATGAAGCTAGTTTTCTTTATAAAGGTGGAGAACAATAAAGGAAGCCGCCTAATGTTCCCCTCTGGTTTAAGCATATGCACAAACAAGATGAATTGAGTATTTTAGCATCATTCAAAACCATGTGAAAATAATGCCTGTTTACATGCTAAGGAACAACATGCAAAGCTACCAGGGGTTCTTTGTACTTGCAACATAGGTGGTTTGGACCAACCAGCAGACTGTGCGGCAGTACTGAGCAGCAGTGGAGGGGGTGCTTTCTACACAGGGCATTGCTGATTCACTTCTCAATAAAACCTCAGGGCTCCTAGGGACACCAAGGAGGTGCTCCTCATAGTGATCCCTGTGCTAGAGAGGAAGCTGAGAAGCATGAAGGAATGCTGCTGGCTTCTGGGTGAACTGCACCTGAGCTTCAGGCAGCCACCCTATCTCAGTGCTACCTTACTACCTACTTCCTCTCTACCTCCCTGCTCACCGCACCCCTACCTCTCCTCCATCCCCACAAAGTATCTGATAACAGCTTCTCACCCTAGTAAGACATAAAGATGGGGCTTGGAGAGATGGCTCAACGGTCAGAGCATCAGCTGCTCTTCCAGAGGACCTGGGGTCAATTCTTAGCATTCGGGTGGTGGCTCACAACCATCTAATTCCAGTTCTAGGCGATCCAACTCCCTCTTCTGGGCTCTGCAGGCACATATGTGGTACACAGACATCCTTGCAAGCAAAATACCCATATGTATGCTTGCTTCAGCAGCACATATACCAAAATTGGAATAATGCACAGAAGATTAGAATCCCTGCCCAAGGATGCTATGCAAATCCGTGAAACCTTCCATATTAAAAAAATACCTATATGCACAAAATAATTTTAAAACATTTAGGGATGGAAGAGCAGGTATTTCTGAAGCAACGGAAGGGTTGGTCAGGAGGGTCTGCAGTGCTCAGTTGTATTCTCCCAGCAATGGGAGGAGTGTTGGCGAGCCACTGTCAAGACACATGCTACAGACATCCCTAAGTCTCTGTCCCCAGTCAGGTCTCAGTTCCATTCAGTCTTAGGTGAGTGTCAGTGGAGGACTGTGGTCGGTTGTTGACTGATGGCCACACAGCACGGTGACTCCACACTAGCGTGCAGGTCTGTTTGTCACAACTTCTACAAAGGGATGTCTCAGCTTCTTCACAACTTCCAAGAACTTAGTAGCTGGGCTGGGCAACTGGCTCAGTAAATGTGTGGCTGTGTGAGCCTCAGAACCCCACAAAAGCCAGCTGTAGTGTATGAGCTTATATTCCCAGTGTAGAGAACGCAAAGTGAGGCTCCCCTGGGCTTGTGAGCCAGATAGCCACATTGTTGAGGTCTATGCCAATGGGAGACTATCTAAAACAAAAAACCCCTAAGGTCCAAATACATTTTTTAAAGCCCAGTAAGATGGCTTGGCAGGAAAAAGCAATGCACAAAGCTGGTGAGCTGTTGGATCCTTGGGTCTCACGGAGGAAAGAGCGAGTATATGTCTGAAAGTTCTTGGCTTTTCACAAGAATGCGGTAGTGCACATACACGCGTATACTCACACAGACAGTAATATAAACAGACATAACTACAGATTCCTCCCTGGAGCTGCAAGTTGGCTGAGGAATATGCTCAGGCCTGGGAGCTATGCCAGGCCTTCTTGATTCGTCCTCTTCAAGATGCTGGATCGAAGGAGCGGCAATCTTGGACTTTGACCTTTATGGCAGAAGTAAGGAGGCCAAGCCAAAGTCTGCAAGCACCAACGTTCCTGCTCCCAGGTGATAGATGTCCGGTCAGTCAACTCAATTCCAGTGGCCCGAGCACATGGTCGAGCCTGCCAGGGGAGGCAGCGTGTGTCCAAGGCAGTTTACACAGGTAGCTATCAGTCCATGAACTCAGAGTGCTACAGGTGGTTTGAAAGGGACCAAAATTTGTAGATCACGAATGATTTTCTTCTTTTACAAATGTTCTGTAGTTTTCAAAAGCCGTTGCCATGGGAAGGAACCCACTGGGATCCGATGAGAGATGGGAAGAGCCTATGTTCAGATCCCCTTGTGAGCAGTGGCATTTAGAAATGGCAGCAGCTCTTCAGGACTGCATTATGCGAGAACCAGTGTCAACTCTGCTCAGGCAGAAACAAGATCAGTTTAAGGCCAGCCTTGGATGAGATTTTGTCTCAGAAACAAAAATCAAAATAAAAATATTTTAAGGGCTGGTGAGATGGCTCAGTGGTTAAGAGCACTGACTGCTCTTTCAAAGGTCCTGAGTTCAAATCCCAGCAACCACATGGTGGCTCACAACCATCCACAACAAAAATCCAGGTACTCAGGAGGCAGAGACAGGAAGATTTCTGAATTTGAGGCCACTTTGGTCTACATAGTTTCAGGTCATTTGTGGCTACATAGAGAGAGTCTGTTTTAAAATAAATAATGAATTTTAAAAATTAAAAAAAAAACAAACAAACCCAAGATGGGGGTGGGGTATGGCAGGATGGCTCTAGGCAAAGGCACTGTCAATGAGCCTGACAACCTGAGTCAGAACCCTGGGACCCATGTGACCTGATTCCCACAGGTCGTCCTCTGACAGCCACATGTTCATGTTCAGTATAGCTGGCACATATGTGCACACACACGTATATATGTGTATACACACATTATATATATAATATACATTATTATATTTCATAATATATAGTAGAATATATGACAACAGAGGGTGAGTAGCGGTCAGGAGGCCTGTGGCAGAAGGACTGGGCTTCCGATTGTACAGGGCACTACTTGGGCATTGCTGTGGGAGGACAGAGTGCTCAAGCCATGATCAAACCAGCAATGGCCAAGCAGACCACGGTCCTGCAGAGTGGTCACACGTGTGTTAACACAGCATGGACCTCATTGATGGCAGTGCTGACAGAGAGCGCCCAGAGCTGTGCTGGGTGGGTGACCCTGCCCCCCCCCCCCCACTCCAGGGAGGGTGTCACTGTGTTCACATCTCAGGGGCCAATGTGACACTGGAACTTGGTCCGGTCATGGAACCAATGTCCAGTGCCCTCTTGGTTAGCCTAGACCATCACCTGCCTTCCAGAGGAACAGAGTGCTTCCATAGGAGGGCACAGCACCTCGTGCCAAGGCCTAGTTAGGTTGTCCCTCATGCCTGGGGCTCCTTCCACGCTATCACAGCAGACACCGGCTGGCACCATCTATGTCTTAGTAAGTCCTCTTTCCATTGTCCCTTCCACCCCAACAGCGCCACTAGGCCCATGTCAGCAGCATGGGGACATGCCCGGATCTCAGTGTAGGCAAGTGGCTCAAATCTAGGTACCCCCTCCTTCCTTGCTACCTCTCTCTGTTTCAGAGGCAACTCTGGTGGGATGGTCACATGCCTGGTGGAGTCTCAGGTCAAAGGCACAGGAGCATGGTGGCTTGAACATTTTAACAAAGGTGTGTACCCTAGTAAACAAGCCTGGGCAGAAAGTCCTGAGGTCCTCCAAGTCCCCCTCCCTCTGCAACTGGAGGGGCTGGCTGACCACGCCCTCCTGCAAGGAAGAGCAAGTCAGTCCTATGTGAGAAGTCTTACTTGACCAACAGGAGTTGGGGAAAATACAAAAAGACCCTATGTAGAGCCTGTTATGCTTAGTGTCACCTTCAGAGGAGTTAGGATCAACTAGGAGGCACACTTGATTAGGTTAATATGGTTGGCATCCTTCTATGGGCCAGGGTCCCTGAAGAAATGTGTAGCCTCATTCCACGCCTCCTCCCCCTGACTGCGGAGGTGATCATTCTCAGCCACTTCCCTCTTTCCCACCCGCCAGAACGTCCCCTTTCTCTTGTAAGTTGTTTCTTGGCACAACCACAGGCCACACACACTGCCCTAGCCTGCAACATTCTGCTGGCTTTCTTTCTGCCTCCTCTTCTTTACAACCCTCCATCCCCTTGGTCTTTTGAGACAGGGCATCGCATAGCCCAGGCTGGCCTTGAGCCGACTGTAGCTAGACCTTAGACTTCAGATCCTTCTGCATCCACCTCCTGAGTTCGAGGACGCAGGCGTACACAGCACACTCAGCTTCTGTGGTGCTGGGGTTGGAGCCCAGGGCTCTGTACACGCCAGGCTGGCGCTCTGCCAGTGAGCCACATAGACAGTGCCTCCTTTGTTGCTGAACGTACTGTGCATGGCAAGCTTGAAGACCTCCGCCGCCATTCTAACGGGACCACACTTCCCGGTCTCAGTGTGCTGTGACTCGGTCTGGCTGAGTGTAGACAGCGTTTGTCTCTCTCCAGAAGAGCTGACCTCTGGCAGTCAGCATCACTGCCCCTCCCCACCACCCTCCCAGAATTAAATAAGCTTTGTTAATGAAAGCACCGGCTGGGTTAGAAACCCCACGTCCAGTCTGGGAGTGTAGCTCAAGGGGCAGAGAGACTGCCTGGCATGCCCAGCCCTTGGCTTCCATCACCAGAACTGCATAAACCAGGTGTGGTGGTACACGCCTGCGATCTGAACATTCAGGAAGGGAGACAGGAAGATCAGACAGTTGAGGACATCTGCTACTCAGTGAGGCTGAGGGAAACCTGGGCTGCCTGAGAGTCTGCTTCAGACATGATAAACAACACACAACCTTGGTCCAACTCTCCCTGTACTGAGACTAGCTAGCTGTTGGTAAGTACACTGAGAGTGTGGCAAGGATGGGGGCCAGAGAGATGGCTCAGCCATTAAAGCACTGGCTGCTCTTCTAGGGAACCCGGATTCGACTCTCAGCGCCCACATGGCAGCTTACAACGGTCTATAATTCCAGTTCTAGGGAATATGACGCCCTCTCCTGGTCTCCTGGGGCACCAGGTACACATGTGGTATGGAGACTCACATGCAGGCAAAACACTCATATGCACAAAATAACATTTCAAGATTAAAAAATGTGACAATAAGGTGTGGATTAGTGAGTTACTGGGAAAATCTTGAGCTATTTTTGGTGTGTCTATGGTTAGTAATTTCTCCTCTGCCCATAAGAAGATGTCATCTTGGTTATACCATGATGGCCTAGCTAGGATGTGCTGCCGGTCAGATTCTGTTGTGGTTAACATGACACAAGCTAGAGTCATTTGGAAGAGGAACTTCAATTGAGAAATACCTCCATCACACTTGCGCGTTGGCAAGTCTGTACTGCTTTTGCTTGACTAAGGATTGATGCGTGAGAGCCCACCCCACGGTGGGTGGTTCTGCCCATCCCCCAGTAGGTGAGCCTGGAGTGGATAAGAAAACAGGTTAAGAAGCCATGGAGCAAGCCAGCAAGCAGCACTCCTCCATGGCCTCTGCTTCAGCTCCTGCCTCCAGATTCTGGCCTCAGCTTCCTTAAAAGATGGATTACAAACTATAAGTCGAAATAAACTCTTTCCTCACCAAGCTGCCTTTGGTCAGTGTCTATCACAGCAAGAGAAAAGCAGACTAAGACACAGATCCATGGTAATGGTTATAAACTATTAACACACCTTAATTAATAAAGGAAAATCCTCACCTGAGAGTGTTCTTCAGTCCCTCCCATGTCAGTGACCCGGAGATGCTATATGATATAAAAAAGGTTAATTAAGAAACTCCATGGCATCATGAAACTTGCCGGCAAGAAAATATCCTGAGTGAGGTAACCCAGGGCCAGAAACACACACATGGTGTGTCCTCACTTATCAGTGGACATTGGCCTCAAAGTACAGAATAACCACGCTACAGTCCACAGACCCAAAAAAAATTAAGTAACAAGGAGGGCCCAAGGGAGGAATTTCACTCAGAAGGGGAAACAAAATAATCTTTGAAGGTGGATGGAGGGAGGCAACTTAGAGAGGGTGTGGCAGGGATGGGGATGAGGTGTGGGGAGTGGGCAGGAGAGAGAGCTGGGAGAAGGGAAGTGTGTGTGTGTGTGTGTGTGTGTGTGTGTGTGTGTGCGTGTGGACGCACATCTTTGGGACTAGCCAGAGACCTGGGATGCGGGAGGGTCCTGGGAGGATACCAGGGCTGGGGGTGAGCCTAGCTGAGACTCCTACCAGTGGGGGATATGGAGACTGAAGTGCCCACCACTTGTAGCCAGGTAGGACTTTCAGAGGAGGGAGGGGGACATCAACCCATCCACAAAAGCTTCGTCCCAAAATCTGTCCCACCTATAAGATGAACAGGGATAACGATGGGGCAGAGATTGAGGGAACGGTCAACCAAAGACTAGTCCATCTTAAAACCCATCCCATGTAGGAGAGTCAACCCCTGATACTATAATTGATACTGTTATGCTTGAAGACAGGAGCCTAGCATACCTGTCATCAGAGAGGCTTAATCCAGCAGTGGATGGAAACAGATGCAGAGACCCACAGCCAAACATCAGGTGGAGGTCTGGGAGTCTTGTCCTTGTGCATACACCTCAAGCCCACACATGTGTACATGATAATTTAAAAGGCACCAAAGACTGATAGGCAGAGGAGGAGGTAAAAGAATTAAGGCATATCTGTAACAGGCACCAGACCTTAGCACAGCTGGCTGCATGACAAAGGTGCCACTCAGTCTGTAAATCTCAACACACACAGAGCACCACCCGCCAAAGTCTCTAAATGTACCAACCTTGCTCTATGGCTTCTGTACTTCTGCTTCTGGCTAACTCTTCTTGTTAACTGAAGTGTGTCAACCCACAACATGGTTTTTATTCTTAAAAGCACACCATGAGGAAGGCTCAGGGCTAGACTGCGATCTCAAACACCCAGTGTAGCTGTTGGCTGACTAATAGAGTTTCTACTGGCTTAAACCCATGTCTGAATAGCCTCTTTGGTGAATACCTTTCAACAAAATCAATGTTATCTGGGGCTCAGGGAGGCAGCCCACGTAGGCCTCTGTTAGACATTCATGTTGGCTGGAGAGGTTAGGCTCCAACAGCCATGTATTGTTCACCTCTGTGTCTGACCTAATATCCTTGTGACTATTAGGTAAATCCTTTGGAATGTACACACAGATTTCTCCCTCTCATCAACCCAAAGGCAAAGAGTGTCACCTGATAGCATCTAAGGCTGACAGCAGAGACTGTCTGCTTGGTAGAAACATGAATTTTTAAAAAAAATGCCTTGATTGTTAACTGTAAGAATACACAAAACTGTTACCATGGTAGAACACAGTATTTGGGGTATCATGATGGAACATGGTATTTGGGGTATCATGAATCTGTATTTGTAGGCCACGGTCTCTCCTGTTTCACTATAACTTCTTATTTTGTTTGAAATCCACAACGTTTACTCAAAGGGACAGTTTATTGAAAAGCCAAACATGAGTGACCATGCCCAGAAACATGGATTAAGGTCAAGTCCAAACCCATGTTCCAATGTGGAATCAGTTATGTGACATTTTTACAGTAATAGACATAAGTCAAGACATTTTTCAAATATACTGTGGAGACATCTTACGGCAATGTGGGGACCTCCATTGTAGGCCTCAGACGCTGTCTGGTGATGCTTAGCCTTTTGGTTAATGGCAACTCTGGTTTGATTAAAACATCTCCCCTTTCTATTCTACCACTGAGCTAAATCCTCTCAACCCCTTTTTATTGAGACAGGGTCTCAATGTAGCCCAAGCCAGTCTGGAGCTCCCAATGTAGACAGGGCTGGCCTTGGCCTGACAGAGATCCACTTGGCTTGGTCTCTCCAGTGCTGGGATTAAAGGTGTGTAATCTGTTACAGGCTATTAGATCTAAAAAAGAGGTGGACAAGGAATGGCTATTTAGGTGACTAAAAATATAGTCCAGGTTAAACTGTATTTGGGCTTTGGACACTCCACAGCATGGAAGCTAATTAGCTCTGCAGAAGGGGCAGCAGAAGGGGCAGCTCCTGGGGATCTCTTGTTCACAGAACTGAGTGCTGTTTTGTGTCATTGTGTCATCTTGGTGCTGCGCTAAGTGACACACGAACAAAATGAAAGCAATTTGCTAAGGCAACTCTATAGAGCCAGAACCCAAACCAGGCTACCAAACACACTCACCAAGATGAACGCTGTCTTTTATCCCTGATGTAGGTGGTGACTGGGTCTCATTTTATTGGTGGGAACTTGATGCCCAATCTAATGCAACTGGTAATCAGCACAGAGGGGAGGAGGGAGGTCAGGGAAACAAGGGATGACTGCCTTTAACAGAAAAACTGCTCCTCTTGACACCGAATTGTTCATGTTACACCCAAACAGGCACCAGAGGGAGGGCAGGGGAGATGCAGACTGGAGAGCTGATGGACATGTGTTGGAGTCATGTGAGCTACCTACCAAACCTCAGGAGCACAGGAGTGAGAACAGGGATCAGCGTTGCCTTGGAGGAGGGAGTTAACAAAGCAAGCCAACTATCGTCAGACAGGCAGGGGAACAGGGACACGTAGTGCGAAGCCCGAGAGGCACACTATGGAGTCAGCTGGTGCTCTGCCCCTGCCCCACCTTTCTGAATACAGACACACCTTTGTGATTTGCTCTGCCCAAGCAACAGGGATGGGCGTCACTTTCAGGCAGAAATGGGACAAGCCCAAGCATTGCTCCTCAAAAGGGAGGCAGAGACCAGCAAATGCTACCATGAGGCTAGGCAAGGCTGGTCAGGGTTTCAGGAGTCAGGGGACAGAGAGCAACTCTTTCAAGAGTTGTGTCTAAGCCCGGCAGTGGTGGCGCACGCCTTTAATCCCAGCACTCGGGAGGCAGGGGCAGGCAGTTTTCTGAGTTCGAGGCCAGGCTGGTCTACAAAGTGAGTTCCAGGACAGCCAGGGCTACACAGAGAAACCCTGTCTCGAAAAACCAACCAACCAACCAAACAAAACAAAACAAACAAACAAACAAAAAAACAAAACCAAACACAAATCCAAGAGTTGTGTCTATGAAGGAGAGGTAGAAGACACGGCTTGTGATAGTACATCAGAAGCAGGTGGAAAGGTTTCAGTGCCACACCAAGACAGTACTGAGGCGGTACAGGGAAGGCACCCTGCAGGATGGGCTGCAAGAAGGACGGCTGGGAATGTTCCTGACTGTGACACTCTGCTTTTATCACAGAGGGATGAGATCACGTACTTAGGGTAAGGAAACCCCGAGGGGAGAGTCAGGAATGTACAGGAGAGGTGACTCAGGCAGTCTCTGCAGGTGACATCAGGCCCTTGTGAGTGGTGGCTGCATCTATCCAATATGGAAATCACCAGGTCAGTGCATGAAGCACTCAGGCCACGAGAAGGTTGGCTCTGTAGGTAAAGGCACTGCCACCGCGCTCAGCCTGGGTTCAAGCTCTGGGATACACATGTTGGATGGAGAGAGTTGACATGTGGATGTCATGAGACATGCCTCCACCTCCTAAAAGAAATCTAATTAGCTGGGCAGTGGTGGCGCATGCCTTTAATCCCAGCACTCAGGAGGCAGAGGCAGGCAGATTTCTGCGTTCGAGGCTAGCCTGGTCTGCAGAGTGAGTTCCAGGACAGCAAGGGCTACACAGAGAAACACTGTCTCAAAAAACCAAAAAAGAAAGAAAAAAATGAAATTAATATGAAATATTAACTGTGTAGCTCTCTCTCTCTCTCTCTCTCTCTCTCTCTCTCTCTCTCTCTCTCTCGGTGTGTGTGTGTTTTAGTTACTTTTCTATTGCAGTGATGCAGTGATTAAACAAGACCAAGGCGACTTACAGAAGAAAGTGTTCGAAAGGAACAGTATCGGCTTAGGAGCCCAAAGACCAAGTTCTCAGCACAAAGATGTATTTGCCCCAGAGAGACAGAGGGCAGGAATAAGAGACAAAGACAGAGGATGCGGGAGAAGGGGAAGGGTATTTGTCTTGGGGTGGAGGAGAAAGGACTGCCTCTGAATAGAGAAGCCAGAGGTGGGCCACAGGAAAATGGTAGTTTATAAAGGTACAAGGGGAAACCCCACGTTAAGATGAGGTGTTTACTTTTAACTGGGCATGTTAGTTAGGTGACCCAAAGGACTCTTTTGATTGCTGGACTTCAGTACTTTGATAGATGGACCTTGGTTGTCAGCCTCAGGAGGAAGAAGTGGCCAAATAAGGAATTGACCTTGGAATAGCTTTAGGGATGCAATCTAATGGGTTTTAGCAAGGCAGACACGTTTGCCAGGCCTGAGCCTGCTAGAACCCTTCAGGATTTATTTGAGCTTATGGTTCCAGGAAGATATGGGAATCCTGGCAGCAGGAACAGCTGAGAGTTTACAGTTTCAAACCACAAGCCAGCAACAGAGCAAACTTGAAATGGCTTAAAATGACTTAAAATTCTCAAAGCTCACGCTCGGTGACTTACCTCCTCCTGCAAGGCCACACCTCCTAAGTCTCTAGGATATTTAAGTCAAATAAACTCCTCCCCAAGCTGCTTGTAGTAGTGATCCTTTTTTTAAAGATTTTTTTTTGGGTTTTTTTTTTTTTTTTTTTTTTTGGTTTTTCGAGACAGGGTTTCTCTGTATAGCCCTGGCTGTTCTGGAACTCACTCTGTAGACCAGGCTGGCCTCGAACTCAGAAATCCACCTGCCTCTGCCTCCCAAGTGCTGGGATTAAAGGCGTGCGCCACCACTGCCCAGGATTTATTTATTATTATATGTAAGTACACTGTAGCTGTCTTCAGATCCACCAGAAGAGGGCTTCAGATCTCACTACAGATGGTTGTGAGCCACCATATGGTTGCTGGGATTTGAACTCAGGACCTTTAGTCGGTGCTCTTAACCACTGAGCCATCTCTCCAGCCCTATTAGTGATCTTATATCACAGCAATAGAAACCCAAATTATGACAAGCTCAGTTTGTTAATATTGCTTTCCTTGGAAACCACCTGAGCTGGGCCCCCAAAGGTCATTAAGCATTCTTAGAGTTCTGCCACTTCTCAGTTCTGAGGTCCAAAGCCTTCCACATTTCTCGAAAACAAACAAAACAAAAACCCAGCATGGTCAGGTGTGTCACAGCAACAGACCATTCTCTGGTACCAACTTCTGGTACTGTAATAAAACACCATGGGCAGGGGCTGGAGGGATTGCTCAGTGGTTAAGGGCACTGGTCTCTCTTCCAGAGATCCTGAGTCTAATTCCCAGCAAGCACATGGTGGCTCACAACCATCTGGAATGTGGATTGATGCCCTCTTCTGGCACAAAGGTATACATGCAGATAAGCATTCGTATACATTAAATAAATAAATACTTAAAAAAAACAAAAACCCAAACACCATGAACAAAGTAATTTATAGAAGGATCTATTTGGGCCTACAGTTCTGGAGGGTTTAGAATCTACCATAGCAGGGAATTGTGGCAGCAGAAACAGCTGAGGGCTCACATCTCAAATCCCAAGCAGAAAGAGAGAGCAAACTCAAAAACTGGCCATGTCTTTAAACCCTCCAACGCCCCCACCCCCACCCCCAGTGACACATCTCTTCCAGCAAGGCCCTACCTCCTAAGCCTCCCTAAACAGTATTTTCAATTGGGAACCAAGTTGACACTGTACATCAAGCCACCACCGTGTGGTCTAATGTGTACACACTTGCCTGTGTGTGGAGGCCAGAAGTCAACTTATTCCTTATTTGTTGAGAGAGGGTTTGTCACTGAACAGAGAGCTTGCCACGTCAGCTAGACCGGCTGGGGAGCAAGGCCCCAGCACTGGGGTTACACACATACACTACACCCAGCTAAGTGGTTGTTGGTGATTCTCATGAACCACCTCTCCACTTGGTGTGCAGCCCTTTCTACAGCACACGCTCAGTCTTTGCCACCCTACGGGGCAGGGGTCATTATAAGCACCCCCATGTTACATAGACCAGGCAGAAGGGAAGAGTAACCAGGTTCTGACAGGCTCTGTGTTCTGTAATTCAGCAATCCTCTAAATGGCTGGCTTCCAAATGCCATGTGACTTCACATTGTTAGCCATGAACTTTGATACTCTGAGAACTGTGTAGGGACCCGGTTTGACTGGACTGCAGCTGTGCTGAACAGTCATGTTGGCTTCTGAGTAACCCTATGATCCCCCCCCCCCCCATTCCCCGGCAGTGTTTCGGCGTATTCTAGAGCAGTGGTTTTCAACCTTCCCAATGCTGCAGCCCAGTTGTTGTGATGACCTCAAACCATAAATTACCTCATTGCTACTTCAAAAACTGTAATTTTGCTACTGTTATGAATTGTAATGTATGTGATATGCAGGATATCTGTTACACAACCCCAAAGGGGTCATGACCCACATGTTGGGAATCACTGTATAGATAAACACCCCTCCCCCCCCCCCCCCCGCCCCATAGTGGTGTGTGGAATTCTGTAACCAGACTCTAGTCCTGTCGGCATCAGGAATGTGCCTGGCACCCTTGATATCAGCTTGAGATAAACTAAGTACATTCCAGCTTCATTCTCTGACTTGAGTTTTAGGGATCCACTGGTCCAAGTTGCTGCTCTGAACCAGGCTTCTCTGAGCCCAAATAAAATTGCACCCTGTAATCCTGGATCTGTCTGCTTTTCTTCAGCCTTTCCACGCTTTCTGCCAACAGAGGCCAGTTCTTTTATACTGGATTTCTCTTTAACAGCAGACCCCTCTGATTCTCTGGCCCACTTAACAGTTCTACCCAGTGATCAGACCTGCTAGCCTAAGGTCCCTAAAAGATTAGTAAGTGTGTTAAAATTATGTGCAAATCTCCCATATGACCAGGTTTGTAGGTCTGTAATCTGAAACAGGACTTCCAGTCAGGAGCAGGGTGGTCTTGAACACGGAACCTTGTGTGTGTGTGTATTATTTTCTGAATTAACTTTATGGCTTTTATTAAATTATCATATTTCTTTACATTCCAAATGTTGCCTCCCTTCCTGGTCCCCCCTCCCAGAGTTCTTCACACTATCCCCACTCCCTTTCGGTTCTAAGAGGGTGTTCTCCCCCACCCCCAGCATTCCCCTTCCCTGGGGCCAGACAAGGCAGTACATAATCTGCTACAGAATGGAGGGTGTGGGGTGTGACCCCACATGTGTGTATACTCTTTAGGTTGGTGGTTCTGAAGGCTCTGGGTTGGTTGGCACTGTTGTTCCCCTTATGGGGTTGCCGTCCCCTTCAGCTCCTTCAATCCTTCCCCTCACTCTCCCATAGGGGTCCCCGACCTCAGTCCAATGGTTGGCTGTGAGCAGCTGCGTCTGTCTTAGTCAGCTGCTGGTAGAGCCTCTCAGAAGATGGATGGATCTCTTCCTCCATCTGTTTGTCTGTCTGTCTGTCTGTCTGGTCTCTCTCTCTCTGTTTTTGAGACAGGGTCTATGTAGTCCTGGAACTTGATGGCCTCAAACTCAGAGACCGGCCTGCTTCTGCCTCCTGAGTGCTGGAATTAAAGTACTTAGCTACCTAGAACTCTTATTTGGGGATTTGGGAGCACGGCAATAATGGAGAGAACATACTGTGGTGGGGAGTGCTGGCTGTCCACCGGGGAGAGAGAAGGAGACATCCAAAAGGAAGGCACACATACATACATCCCCCAGATCTGTGTGTGGAAGTGTGCTTTGCTTTGACAATGATTCCAATCCCCATAGGAAGGGACTCTGTGGCACAGCAACTGAGCTGTAGGACTTAGCTGCAGCTCTGCTTCCAGGCGACAAGCAGTACCAATGGGAGCAGACAAGAGCTAGAGAGCAGTGAGTCAATGTGCTGGAGTCTCAAGATCTGAGCCGTAGGCTTGAGACAAGTCCCTGTCGCTCTTTGGAGCTGTTTCCTATCTATACACTGAGGGTCCATCCTTCTTTGTGCATGTGGGGTGGAGGTGTGGAGTGTGTGTCACTCTCATGCAGCCCAGGCTGGCCTTAAAGTCCTTATGTAGTCAAGGATGACTTGAGTGCCTGATGTTTCTGCTCCTACCTCCATGTGTTGGGGTTAAGTGCACTCATTTCCTTGCCTGGATTAATGGTACTGGGGATGGAATTTTGGACTCTATGCTAGGTAAACACTCAACTACCCGAGCCAACTTTTCAGCCCGGAGGAGCCAGGGCAGCTCGTCCTCAGTTTCTTCCTTCCCAACATCTTGCTAGCCTAGGAGCATGAGCTAGATGGCTGTTAATCTGGCCTAGGACATTTGTGCTCCCTGTTGTTGGGGGTAAGAGATACTGTTACCAGTCTCCACTCAACCTCAGCATGGGGAGGTGGATGCTCTTTGAACAGATCATCCTGGGCCTCTGATCATAACTGACCCAAGAGCTGCTACCTCAGCACCCGTGTAGGCTCTGCCTCCCAAAGCACCTGCAGGCTCCGTCAGTGAAGCCCACCCGGGACTTGGGAAATGTTTTCTAGCTGAGCATCCACTCCCTTTTCTTTCAGGGAAGCACAGCCTGGGCAGAAGCCCCGCCTTCTGACTCCTAACAGCTGGGTGGAAACCTGTCCACACCAACACCCACTTTGTTTCTGCCCATGACAGCTTCCTGTGGCTATGGAGAACAATTCGCTTTTCCCACAGGTTGTCCTGCTTAAGTCAAAATGGCTTTTGCTTACTTTTTGTCAGCTATTTTCTTTAGTTTCCAGCACAGGTGAAAGCCTAGAAAAGCCCACCTTTCTCCAGGAGAAGAGGGGATGGGAGATGGTGTGACTTTCCTGGGAGCCTTGCTACCTGTGTGGTGCTGTGTCTTGGCCAGGAAAAGCCTGCCAAACGACCTGGACAGTCACTCTGTTCACAGGAGGGACTGGGGTACAATAGGAGGAGGCCTGACCACCCCCTGCCAGAGTCACACGGCATGCGCACTTTCAGAGGGCAGTCAGAGATGATTTACTCTGTGTTTGTGGGTAGTGAGCAGTACACACTCAAGTCCCAGATATGTATCTACTATCCTGAGTCCCTTAGCATGACGCTAAGCTAGTAGGCTAGGTATGACAATCAGAATTTTTTCATGTCAAGACAGTGTTGCTAGATAGTCTATGCTGACACTTAGTGCTGGGATTACAGGTATGTACTATCATGCTCACCTACCAATAACTTCAAAAGACCTATGTGTAGCCGGGCAGTGGCGGTGCATGCCTTTAATCTCAGCACTTGGGAGGCAGAGGCAGTTGGATTTCTGAGTTCAAGGCCAGCCTGGTCTACAGAGTGAGTTCCAGGACAGCCATGGCTATACAGAGAAACCCTGTCTCAAAAAACCAAAAAAAGACAAAACCAAAACAAAACCTTTGTGTTGTGTGTAAGTGGAGGTCAGGGGACAAGCTCATGTGTAGATTCTGGCCACCCTCCTTGCGGCAGGGTCTGTCGTTTATCTCTGCATATGTCCTGGTGCAAATGCCAGGCCTGGGAGCTTCAGGTGATTCTCCTGCCTTTGCCTCCTGTGTAAGTCACTGCTGGGATTATAGATGTGCGACCATATTTGGCTTTGTGTGGGCTCTGGGGATGTGAACTTGTGCGGCAAGTGCTTACTCACTGAATTATCTCCCCAGCCACCAAGGAGGGTTCTGGCCTTTGGAAACATTTCCACTCCTAATCTCCCACACCCACACTGACACAAATCCCCAACACTGTATCAGGGCTGCAATTTAGTCCATTTGGTTACAATAAACAGTGGCTCGGACTTAACAATTTAGCCAGGGCCATTCATGCTCAAGAAACAGCTCATAAAACATGAACTCTCATGGAAGTTTTATTGCAATGGGTCATACCTAGAGTTCTTGTTCAGTGTACAGACAACTCACAGTTCACTGCAGTGCTTCTAATACATACAACAGGAAGTCACTGAATATAGTGCATGTGATACAAAAATAAATTACAGTTTCAAAGCTACTGCAGAGCTTAACATGTAGAAAAGGTAAACACAAAAGAGCTGGTGAATCCTCATAATCGTCTATTGTATCCAGATGTGAGCACAGAAAGAGCACAGAGTTCCATGAAACCACACACACACACACACACACACACACACACAGAGAGAGATAAGAAGGAATCCTGAGAATTAGTGGCTATCACCCCCAACAACGCCATAAAGAAGAAGATAAGCAGTCCCACCAGAAGTGCACACAGCAGAACACAGCTCAGGCCAAGTCTCCACAGTGCAAACCAAGTTCCCTATCCTGGAATAGGAATGTTTCCAGTTCATCCTGACCATCCAAACCCAAGTTTCATTTTTTTCCAGAAAAAAAAAAAAAAAAAAAGCATCAGTGATCTATAAACCCACATTCTTTATTACATACATGTATGCAAATTTCCAGTCAACTGGATGGTCAAGAGATGGATCAAATAATAGGTCCAAGTCTTTCACAGCTGAGACCCACAATCTCCTTGCAGCCCTGTGGACAACTTGACACAATGTCCTCAAGTGCTGGCTGCCTGAGTGGCTGCTAGTGCTGCAGACCATGGACTGCAGGCAGCACTCTCCTGTGCTCAGAGCTGGGAAGCAGCACTGTGAATCAGCTGCAGTGAATGCAACGATGCTGAGTGCTGCCTCTGATGATGCTGCGCAGCACCAGCAGAACTGATTGGTGAAGTATCTGTTATCTCGGGGTCTCTATAGAACAAACTTAGTGGGTCTTGGGGACATAGCTCAGTGGCTGAGTGAGACACGGGCCTCACCATGTAGCCTTAGTTTGCCTGCAGCTCAGAGAGTGATGGGATTAAAGACATGCCACCATTCCCAGTCCAAGGTTCTGGTTATGACCCCTAGCAACTCAAAACCAAAGCCAACCAAACAGAAAACCTGTCAGAACAAGTCTATGCCAGACTCAATGGTTCATGACTGAAAATCCAGCCCCTGGAAAGCTGCGGCAGGAAGACTGCTGGGAGTTATGACCATCCTGGGCTCCACAGCGAGACCCTGTCTACACAACCAAAGTAAAACAACACAAAACAACAAATGAACATGATACCTGCCAAATGAAAAGACAAGAAGCTTTCTTAGAAACTATGTTCCCAGGTGTAGTGGCATAGCCTTTAATGAAGCACTCAGGAGGCAGAGGCAGGAGGATCTCTGATTTTGAGACCAGCCTGGTCTATAGAGTAAGTTCCAGGACAGCCAGAGCTACACAGAAAAAAAGGAAAGAAACAAAGAAAGAAGGAAGGAAAGAAAAAAATAAACTTTTTCATCAGTTGAGTGCCTAGCAATCGAGCAAGGGACAGCAGTTTTCTGGGGCTCAGTTAAGAGAAGAGAGGCCCAAGCTTTAGCCAGAACTGAGAAAAACAAGCAGTAGATGCTAGTAACAACTCGGAGATCTCAGCCCCTGACATGCCCAGGACAGCTAAGCCTGTGCAAAGCAAGTACCCTAGTCCGCCAGCAGGACTGTAAAGAGTATTTCTCAAAGCAAAGTGGAATGAGAAGGAGACCATCTGCTGAGGAGAGGGGTGAGATAACTGTGAGTCCTCTGTGTTGAAAGGAGCTGCTACCCAGAAGCTGTCAGTATCCAGATTCCTCCCTCACATGTACTTTCTAAGTGCTGAGGTGGAGCCTAGGACTCCTAACTGAATCTTCATCTTACTGGAAACTGCCATGCCAAGTCCCTACCCCAGCCAGGGACACAATACGAACCTTGCCCGGATCCCTCTCTCCCTCCCTAGGTTTGTAGCAGGCCAGTCTTTTGGCCCTATCTCCATTGTGCCATAAACCCACACGGCCGGCAGCTACCCATCTTCCTGACTTGGCCTAACTCTGCCTGTTGCCTTCTTACCCAGCCTCACTCTGTCAGCATTCTCACTGTCTCATGGACTTGCCCTGCCTCTACTGCTTCCACAGGCGCCCTCAGGCCTGTCTCATTAGACACTACCATTCTCAAAGGAGCAGAGTACTGCTACTGTAACAGCACAGGAAACATGTAACAGTGTCTAATCTGTCAGGGAAAATATGTCACTCAATATGTACTTCTAAGCTTAGGACTTGACAGTAGGACATAGGATTTCTTTTTACTGGGATTCAAGTGAATCCTAACCAAGTCACTAGCAAATATTCTGACTAGTAAGAATTCAGTTACCTGGAGACAAAAATGTTATGGGATACTCATATGGACTCAATCTTGAAGGGACAGTGCTTGCTTCTAAGCAGAACAGGACATTTAGGCCCTCTAAGCCGCCGTGTCTTGGGTGTGTGTTAGCAGAACAGCTAGCCTTGCAGGCCATCCAGGACTTCCAGACACCAGAAATCTGAAACCCAGTGCAGTGTGCCTGGGTCAAGCCCCAATTCTAAGTGTCATCCTGTAAGAAATGTCTTATCACTCAGGACTGGAAAAAACACTGCGGACGATCACACAAGATACACTACTGGCTAAGGGGAGACAGCCAGCAAGAAGAGCAACTCCTTAGCAGACTGTTTAGAAAGTGTTTCTAAACTGTCCAGCTCCTCTGGACACTGTGAAACTGAACCCCCTGGGCTTCCCAATCAAGACATTAGTGTTTGCCTGAGCACAAACTATGCACAAGGAAGCCAGGGTAGTTCAAATCACAGCTCCTTAGACCACGAGCTGGGTGTCTTCTTAACTGAGAAGCAAGAATGAGTACACATCACATGGTGGGCAGAACAAACTCCAGGGGACACAGCTTAGCAGCTTAGCATCAGTGCAACACTACTGGCACCACCACCGTCTGCACATCACCCTTGTCTCCACAGCAACTGAGGCCTGATCCTTCAGCCTAAGCAGGTAAAGCTATTCAGTGTCATTTCTGTTTTGGGATGATAGGTTCATATCCATACACTTTTCTATGATGGGTGGGTACTACTTTAACATTATCTTTTTTTTTTTTTGGGTACAGGCTAAAGGAATGGGGGATTCTAGAGGACTTTAAAATGAATACAAAACCCCTATGTAAACTGACTTCATTTGTTATACCCATTCAAGAACCCAAGCCCTCTCACAGGCATTCCCCATTTCTGCCAAGTATTTTTCTTTTCCTTTTAGCTTGGAAGCTGTAAGCTCACGCAGTGTACACCGAAAGGAACTGGAGGCTATGCCTAAACAGGTCCTGACTTTCCAACTGGTAAGCCTAGTAGGGCCGAATTCCCCACTGGCTCAGGAAGAAGAGCACAGGCCTCGGGTCTCTGAGCTGACACTTGCTCCCTCCCAGGCTGCAAAGTTAAAAACAGGCGAGGGGTTTAGGTGCTTCCAATAGGAAAGTGGTCTGAGGAGTTCACGCCTAGAGACTGAACCTCTCTCTAGTTATCCAAAGATAACATTTACCTTTGATGTAAGGTCATTACTGCTCAGAATTCAAAGTCTGGGTGACAGCCTCACCCCTCTATGTTCTCAGCTTCTCCAAGAATCCTAGCAACTGTGCAGGAGCTGGCCTGGGATCTAGCCACATAGTGTTTCCATCCATTTTCTAATTCTCATTTCCAGGGAATGCACAGGAAAGTGCCACGCATTTCTCCAGCAGGCTCTCAGTTCAGGTGTGCTCCCCTGACAACCCAGGGAAACAGCAATGAAAGGCTCTGGACAGCAAGCCTTGCTCTAAGCTATAAACAGTTGCAACCGCTAGGTGGAGCCATCAGTTTGCAGGAAACTAGTTACCTTCATTGCTTCAGGAATTGGCAATGCAAATACAGTTACAGGAGGAGGAGGAGGTATCTTCAGTTAAGCAGTTATATGGGGTAGACTTCCAGTTGGACGGAAAATGTAGCTACTCTCATTATGGAGTTGAAGTCAAATCCTGGTAGAAGGTTTTCCCCAAGTAAAGGACACATGGATCCAGGGCTGACTGGGGACGGTGTGGGGCAATCCAGTTACAGGTGGGGAGCAGCAGCCCTCAGAGCTCAGTAGTCAGCAAGCACTTCTGCTTCAAGGTTGAGTCTTCAGGCAAGGGAGGGGCAGAGCTGTATGGAAGAAAGAGGCCTAGTAAGTGATGGACTCATGTCTCCAGCACCCACACGGACCCGCCGAGAAGAGAGATGACAGACCTAAATGGAGATGTGGTGCCACCTCATGAGCAATGAGATATTTTGTAGGACACATTTTCTACATAGTTGATGCTCCTGCTTCCCTGACTCCAGGCTAAAGTACACTTAACCCATTCTTCACGAGGCTCCGATTTTGCTTCTCCTCTATGGTGAGGAGATTTTAGGCTGACCCCCAAGGACCCATATCACCCATGCTCACACTCTTATCTCCTCACCTTGGGAATGACCTCACCTCCCAGGCCACACCGCGCCTTGCCACGTGCAGTAAAGCACCACCCACTATGCGTCACTACGATTGCAGGCACAATCAGAAGAGTAAAGCAGGAAAGGAGAAATAACAACTGAACTTTAAACTCAAGAGATTTAAAGACCCTACTAATATTTTTCTCTACTAAAGACTTCACAAACAAATCCCAATAATTTTATGAATAATTACCAATACCAAGAAAAAAAATACTATGTTAAACAGTATTCAGAGAAAAGGCTTAAATACTTTCAATCAGGTTCAATTAAGACCTTACAAGAACACTATCATTTTAAATATAACCAACTTAAATTTTCTCCTATTAGATGTTCTGAAAGCTGCAACTAAGAAGTAATTCCTCACCTGGTCACAGCATCTACCAAGAATGGTGCTGGGGGGGAAATCAGTGAGAATCCATCTTTCTGACTACATTCATCTGTCCCTGCCAAAGATGCTCCATATCCTGCAAGCCCATTGGAGATGGTAGCACTCTGCTGTGGAAGAGGAAGGAATAACAGTCAGATAACAACCTTGCAGCTTCACATCAGTGTCACTGACTGGAGCAGGAAAGAGGCTCTGATGTCCCCAGGTGTTTATGTGTATGGGTGTTTTGTCTGCATATATGTCTGTATACCACATGTGTGTGTGGAGCCTGCCTGTGGAGTCCAGAGAGGAGAGTTAGATCCCCCGGAACTGGAGTTACCAATGGTTATGAGCTGCCACGTGGGTGCTGGGAATCAAACCTAGGCCCTGCAATAAAGTAAGTACTCCTGACCACCAAGTCAGCTGCCCCAGCCCCTTCTACCTCAGAGTTTTATTTTTTTATTCTGTCTGAATCATGCAGCATTTACAGAAAAGTTGAGCCACAAAACTGAAGCCATTAAATTAACAGAGCTTTGATAATGGCCCCAATACTTGTAGGAAAAACAAGAACTTGAGAATCCTTTAATAGTCTGAAATGGTAACCAAAAGAAGAATCATAAAGAGTATGAACTTACTGGAATAATCCACCGGGGTGTGATCATGGATGGTGAAGACACCTAAAAAAAAATCATAGCCACTTACTTTTAGGGAAGACTGGCTTATTACATCCATAATATTTTTCTACTGTGAAACACACCTCAGGAATGCAGTTCCCAATGAGCCTCTTGAGCTAACTAACTCTCAACCCAGGCTTCTGCAACACTCATACTACTTAATAGACTGTCAGGAAAAGCTATAACTCAAGAATGCTACAGCTACCTGTTACCCCTTTTATTACTCCCCCTCCCTCCCTCTCTCCTTCCTTCCTTTCTTCCTTCTTTCCTTCTTTTCCTTCTTTTTCTTTCCTTCCTTCCTTCCTTCCTTCCTTCCTTCCTTCCTTCCTTCCTTCTTTCTTGTGTCTTGAAACTTTCTTGGCTGTCTTGAAACTGGCTTGGTAGAGCAGACTGGCCTTGAAGTTAGGAGATACATCTGTCTCTGCTCCTCTGCTTCCTGAGTGCTGGGATTAAAGGCAAGTGCCATCACTGCCTGGCTCGTTTATTACTTTTAAAATCTTTAAATTATATTGAATTATTTGTGTGTCTGTGAGTGTACACACACACACAACACAGGAGCTGCCAGTGGACACTGGGACCCTAGAAGGACTTATGGTGTCCACTCTGGCTGACTCCCAGGCACTGGAGTTTGTTTATCATAGGAGCATCTGAACATGGCTAGTCTGCAGTCTGAAATGAGTGGAGGGTTAAAATAGTGTTGGATACACAAGGTCCAGAGATTAGCAATGTCATAATTAAGATCCTATCAGTTCCATCCCAGGTTTATCCTAAGGTCCAGAGATCCAAGTCTACAGCTGTTCATCAACAAGATGGTGATACCTGGTGTGGTCTTAGTCTGATTTTACAAACTATATAAACCAAAGGAGACATGAGAAGAATAATCAGGAATAAACACAGAACATCAGGAAGAGGATGAGAGTCCTTTAAATGTGGTCACATCTGGGGCAGCTGTGATTGTTCCACTAGCATGTCAGTCACTCACACAGAGACCTGTAAAGCATGGGCCGCTGTTTGTTTTATATTATTCATTATTTTAATTTTTGTTATGCTTGTACACAGGGTGTTTGAGACCATTCAGGTGGCCAAAATCAATCACTTTAAAAACAAACATACAAAAGGGGTCTGGTCCTCAGAGGTCACCAGGTTTGGGAAGAAACTCTGGCTCATTTGGCCAGCTGTTGTGGCATCTAGATAAGTCAAAGGCCTTGCTTGACCACAGCTTTGCTTACAATCATGAAGGATATTTCTCCTCTGTGTTGACCTTCCTCTTTGTAGAATGGAGAATGGCTGGAGTCCACCCAATGGGGTGGGTAACCTCCAGTTAATAGCTAAACTACAGCTCTGGAAATGAGTATGAAAAAGGAAAACCAACAAAAAGAGGCCAACAACCCACTAGCTACCTTCCACACAGGAAACTAAATTAGTATCAATATGGGGCGCTATCCAATATAACTTATATAATTGAAACACTGAGACAACTCATTAAACTGGTCAAAATTAGAAAGTCAGATAAGGGTAAGCGAGCTAGCTCATGGGATAAAGGCCTTGTGGGTAAGCCTGACCATCTGAAGGGGATACCTGCCACACACATCATCTGAGGAAAGAAAAACTCCTGTAAGTTGTTCTCTGAACCCACATGAACAGTGGCACACAGACATAAACACATGATACATAAACAAATGCCAATAAAGTTTTAGAAGTCAGACAACTCAGGTGTGGTAGAGACTCACACCTGTAATCTCAACAGTTGGAAAGTGAAGCCAGGAGTCATAAATTACTTCTAGGCCAGCTTATGCTACAGGGACTAAAGCCAGACAATCACTGCATTGACTACATCTCCATCCCTGGAAATGCCTCAGAATAGGAGCTGTAATCTAACAAAATAAAACAAGGAACTTGCTTTCAAGGCAAGCATACTACTGCTGACACAAGTCTCAGCCCTCTTAGTTATTCACTTTTTTATGAGCATGTCCAAGTGACTGTCTATACTCTGCACATGTGCAGAAGCCCATGAAGTCTACAAGAGAATGACTGGTTCACCTGCCTCTGCCTCCCGAGTGCTGGGCTAAGGTGTGGGCCGCTTTGCCACACTGCTGTCTGGCTTACAAGGCTCCCCTAGGCAGTGAGACAAAGAGCAAGCATTAAGTCCTCTGAGCGATGCGCTTAGGAATTCGGTTTCTCTGGGCTTCAGATGATTTGGCACTGATTTTAGAGATTATGTCTTATCTATTTCAAGATTTATTATGGTTCAAGATCCGATCTGGGATTACTTCTCCTTTGGTGATGTCTTATTTATTGATCTAAGTTGGTTGTCTGTATCACTAAACACATGGGAACATGTTTAGAAATGCAAATTTTGGGGTCTTTCCAAGATATACACAATTTGAAACTCTGAGGTGCGGCCCAGCATTCTATTCAGTACACCTTCTGGGCAACTCTGAAATACACTCGAGTTTGTTCAATTACAGTTGACACAAGCATCCTCAGAAAGTGCCACCTGCACCCCCAAATCCTCAGACAGGAATCAGGTTGCCTCAGCAGTTCCTGCCCTACAGTCCCTGAAGCTGTTTTATATCTCCAACGTGACTGGAAGTCCAGCTGGAGAAATGAACCGTCTTATTTGCTTTATGGTGAGAATACTGAGAACTTCAGCCTTCCAGGTTAAACAAGGGATGAGATTTTCAATACTAATTGTTAACTATGATCCCATCTTTTTGAAAAGATAACATACCCTCATAGCCTTAACACTTGCTATAGACACAGATGGGCTTTTGCTATAGCTCTGGATGGCCTAGAACTTGTTTGATGGATCAGGCTGGCCTTAGACTTGTGGCAATATTCTTGAATGCTGGGATTACAGACATAAACTACTAAGCCCAGGTTATTGTCTTAACTCTTTAAAAAATTATTTTTATTTTATGTGTATGAATGTTTTACCTGTATGTATGTATGTAAATGCATTACAAGTGTTCAATGAATGCAGAGACCAGAATAAGGCAATGGATCCTCTGGAACTGAGTTAACTGGTGTTGTGAGCTACTTTATGGACGCCAGTACAGAACCTAGGTCCTCTGCAAGAGCAGCAAGAGCTCTCAACCACAGAGCTCCTTGTCTTAACTCTTTATGCTGGTCCAGGCTCCAGGTTTTCTCTGATGCTATTTAATGTGGTGTTGAATATGAACAGTTTTATAGTGATGTGTGATTTCCACAGAGAGAAATACAAATTCAAAGCAGCAGAGTTTGAGTACAGAAAGGCAATGCTAAAGAAATAAATGTAAGCTCTTAGTGTTTGTGTGAGAGCATGCATGCCATGCTGCACACGCAGAGCTCTTAGGTGTCAGTCTACTTGTTTGAGGCAGGGTTTCTTCTGCTCCAGGGTGTACACCTCACTATTGGTCTAAGAGTTTCAGGAAATCCTATTTCTACCTCATTTTATGTGCACTACTGTGCTCAGCTTTATATGAGTTTTGGGGACCCACACTCAGGTCCTCATATAGCATATGCTTTACCCACCAAGCCATCTCCCCAGTCCTAAAAATTCTGATGAAAAGTTTACTAAATTATCAAGTAAAAAAAAATTGGAACCAAACAAGAACATTTTCAAAGCAAGTGTCTTTTGACCTTGCTGTTTCAAGACACACTTACCTGAGGTGTTACTGTGTGGTCCATCAGATTCTCTGTCAGAGAAAGAAGTAAGGCGTCCAGTTCATCAGTAGCATCCTAAAGAAGACAGGGCACCAAGAGTCCATGAATGACTGCCCTCGTACTAAGCTCTTCGCAGTCTCTGAATTTCTAATAGTGACCAGGCCCTACCTATTATTGATCCTTTAAGCAAAAAGGGAAATTCAGAAATGAGCTTTGAATGATTATTCCATTTCAAGGAGAAGAAACTATACAATAATCAGAACTAGAAAAAGAAGTACTCTGTGAATATTCATGCAGCTCTTGCATCTACACAGATAAAGCCTGGTAGTTCAGACAGTGACTGGCTTGTGGCCAGCCTGGCAGGTTTGGATAGGAGAGTCCTGGTGCCCCAGCTGAATCCTCCTGAGAAGGGAAAGGGCACCCAGGTGGCAGTGAGATGCAGGCCATGCATTGCGTTAGGGCAGAAAGTCAATGCAATTCAGCAATACAATGTGATCACGTAAGAAAAGAAGTTACTGTTGGAAATGCAGGACTGTTGACAATAGAGAGCTCTAGGAAAACATGTATTGTTGATATCATTTTGCGGCAACTACTAAACAAATTGATGTGTACCAAAGTGCTGTTTCTTCAGGTAGAGGCACAGCCAGCAAGCAGACTGCCCCCAGCTGAAGCAGACACAAGCAGCATAGAGACTGGGAAGAAGATTCTTGTCTTTCCAGGAGATGAAGCTCAGCTGTGCCTCTTGCCTCAATTCCCAGTGCCAACTACAAGTCACCAGCTGTCCCTCATTATAGTACAGGTTAAACTCAATATTGTCTTTTGAAAAATGGAAAGCAATCTTCTTACCTTTAGTACAGAGGCACTGTCTGCAGCTGTGCCATGCACCGGAGTGAGGGAATCTTTACAGACGGGCACATCATTTTCATTGAATGCAGTACTGGAAGGAAATAAAAGCAGGCCTGGATAAAGGTGGCACTAATTCCTCCAGGAGAATACGGGGGCCATGGAGAGGAAGAAAGGGCAGCTGGGGAGGAACACTCAGTTTTGATATCCAACACAGACTCTTTAGATACTGAGTCCAATAGCTTCCTTCCTACAGTCACACTAAGATGATAGAAAAGACTTGTCTTTAAGGGGGCCAGGAAACATAGGACCTAAAAACTAAGGGTTGCCAGTAGAGTTTAAAGCCTTCAGGAAATTCAAGAGTGATCTACTTTAGAAAAGTATGGTTAGAGCTTCAAACCCAGAGGGATTATACAGAAGATGGGAAGTGAGGAGGATCTCTTTTCTCTTTTTTTGTGACAGGATCTCACTATTTGCTCTGGCTGTCCTGGAACTATGTAGACCAGGTGGCCTTGAACTTACAGAGATCCATTCACCACTGCCTCCCAAGTGCTGGGAAGAAAGATGTGGGTGCCACAAAGCCTGGCTTTGTTAGCTTCTTCTTCCCTCTAGTCTGTGATAAACTATATGACCGAGAAAGCTCAGTGGATCACGAAACACAAAGGAGAAGAGTGAGGAAACAGGAGGCGCCACAGTGAGAGCACAGGGTGGAGAGCAAGTGCAGAAGAAGTAACACCCAGGATTCTGCAGATATTGCAACAGGTAGACAAGAGGATGCTGACCTTCCTGTGACCTGCAGGCCTGGCATACGACCAGGTCTTTATCTCCTGATGAGAACAACAATGGTCTATCTGTGGTTTCAGTGCCAGGAAAGGAGAGGGAGGCCCACAGCTGACCATCTAAGTCATCAGAACGGGCTGGAAATCTCATCTTTACTGTCACTGAAAACTTTGGACACAGTAATGATGAAAATGTCCCAACTAAGCCAGGCAGCAGTGGTCACATTTTTAATCCCAGTACTTAGGAGGCAGAGGCAAGTTTATCCCTGGGAGTTCGAGGCCAGCCTGGTCTATAGACTTGAGTTCCATAACAGTCATGGTTACACAGTGAAATCCTGTCTCAAAACATTAAAAAACAAACAAAAAAACCAAACCAAACCAAACCAAACCACCACCAACAACAACAAAACCCTAGAAAAAAGTCCCAACTAATGAATACTACAGAAAAAAGTCACTTCACCTCTGGTCAAGGAAATCACTCAGAAACGGAATCGATAAAATACTGACTTTTAAAGTGATGGACTATGCTCTAGAAGTGGCCTCGTGTGCAGCTTACAGTGCTGACCACATGGGGAGCAGCCCATGTGCAGGCCAGCCCCTACCTCAGCATCTTTCCACACTGCTGTGGGAGGAAGGTCACTGCAAAGGAAGAATGAACAACTGCGGCGGACTTCTAAACAGCAGGTAACATGAAAAAACAAAAGGTAACATTTTAAATTTCAGAAATGTAAAAACCTAAACAGCAAAAATATTTCATCTTACAAAGTTTAAAAACCATGCAAACCAATAAAAATTTATGGTAAAAATTTATGTACATAATAAAAGTAGTAAAAACAGTCCACACAGGAACCTGAATAAAGGATCTGGGATTGAAATAGTCCCATGCTTAAGAGTGTTACCGTACACAGACAAAGACCTGAGTTCAAATCCCTGAAACCCATATAACAATGCTGGGTGTGGTCATACAGGACGTGTAGTCCCAGCCCTATAGGTGACAGAGACACAAGGATCACTTGGGCTTGTTGGCTGCCAGGATAACACCAGACTCAGCGACAGACCCTGTCTCAAGGGAGGCAGTGATAGCATAGGATACTGAGGCTTCTCTTAGGCTTCTGCTGAGAGGCAAAGAAAGCCACAGAGGAAGAAATTTGGGGGGAAAACCCTGAAGTCGCCACAAAATGGAGCAATTTGGAAAATGCTGAATGTGCCAAGGTAGGACTCTGGGTCCCCTGCTGAAAGCAGACTGGAGCTCAGGGTACAGGGGAGACAGCACCCCTACAGCCCCAGCCCTGGAAGCCTTCTAAATGCTGCACAATGTCTCAACACAGACAACTGTAAAGACCATGAGAACATTTTATTACATTAGTGTGTGTGTGTGTGTGTGTGTGTGCACACGCGTGCTTGCACACATGTGTGGAGGCTAGGAGGACAAACTGTGGGAGTCTGCTCTCTCTTCCTACCAAGTGCGTCCAGGGATTAGGCTCAGGGTGCCATGCTTGGCAGCCAGTGCCTCTACTCACTGAGTCACTTCCCAGGACCCTAAAGAATTCATTATTTTTACTTTTACGTGTATTAGTATTATGCCTGCATATATGTTCACACATCATATGCATCCATGGTGCCACACAGGTCAGAAGAGAGTACAGTTATAGACGGTTATGAGCTGCCTTGTGGGTGCTGGGAATGAACCCAGGTCCTCTGTAAAGAATACATTGTTCTTAGGAAGCTAAGAACCCTACTTAGCCCTACTTTCCTCTGGTTTTTTTCATTTTCTTTTATGTCTTGGCTCTAGTCACATGAACTCTGTCAAATCACTAGCTGAATTCTAAACTAGGGCAGCAGGCATCAGAGACCACAGATAACAAAGACATCTCAAAGTGTTACTTTGAACAGTTACCAACTATTATATAACCACACAGCAGGCAGAACCAAGAAAGCCTAAGACTCAGCTTTGAGAATTACATCATCAAGTCCAAAATGTCCACTTTTCAAATTAAATGTGACAAACTGTGACTCACTCACAAGAAGAAAGACTGTAGCAGAAGCTCCGAAAGCACAGAGAACTTCAGTGGCCGAAGGGCTCAACTGGGTCAAATTCTCTCAGAAAACAAGAACTGCATGAGACCAGAACAGTGTGACAACAGACAAAAATGAACCAAATGGAAACTTAGAGCCAGAAAAAAAGTATGGCTTTTTAGTTAAAAATTTTCTACATCTTTTCAACAGCAGATTTACAAGGCAGAAAAATCAATGTGCTTACACAGAGCAACAGAGTTTATGCAACATCGAATGCAGAAGCCAAACAAGGAAAGCAGAGTGAGTTGAGTCTCGGAGAAGGGCCAGAAGGCCTGCCTGAATAAACACCAGCTGAAAATGGCTAGGAAAGAGACACACATGAGCTCAAGAACTCTGTGAGGTAACCTCAAGAGAGATCTATGCCATCTGTGTTAACTATTCAGTACTGAAAGCCAGGCCACACAGAGACTCTTGAGAAATGATCCCTCCCACCCAATGGATCCTCATAAGGACAGGTCAGTTTTTTCATCAGAAAACCTCTACCTGTAACCCCAGCAACTGACAGATAGGAGCAGGTCACGGGAGCCTGGGTTACAGGGCAGTGACAAAACATTCCTGGGTATCTATCTGCCTCTTGATGCAGACCCAGCTCAACTCCTTCCCAATCCTCTCGCAGCCTTCCCTGCTAGTCATCTCCACTCCTTTGTGTTAGCCACCAGTATCTAGAAAGACTTTCTACCAAGGACCCACAGTGGCCATACAAGGCTGGGGCTCAGGTAGGTGATTTTCATTATCCATCCTTCCTTCCTCCATGATCTTGCTACTCTTACCTCAGCTCTGAGGCAGCCGGCTTACAGGTGCCTCCTTTCTCATTCCAACTCCATCTACTGAACACTCGGACTCTTGAAGCAGCCCCAAGGTCTTCCTAGCCCTTCCACCTGTCTCTCCAGAGATTCTTTGTCTTCCTGCGGCCAACTTTAGGGAGCCCTTCCTCCCCTCACACTTCTACTCCCTGGGTAACCTGCCTTTTGGTGAGGACCGGATCACCCTATCTCTTCCCACAGCTCCTCTCAGCTATTTCTCCAAGCTCATCTCTATTCCTCTTTGCCAACCACTGACTGGCAGAACTCTCTACCTAGGATCGTGAGAGGTTATACCTCCTAAAACAGCAATCAAAGAATGGATCCCCATCCAAAGACAACCAGAGGCCAATGCTTAGAAGCACTTCAATCATAATTACAGATGTCTAGACCTCACTGCAGAACAAACACGCACAGCCAGGACAACATTCCTCTACCAAGACCTACTGTAGCCCTGAGACATGCAACACAGCTGAGACACAAGACAAGAACGTCAAAGCAGCCAGGTGACTATGCTCAAGGACCTTAAAGAGGATACTAATAAATCCACTAATGAAAACAAGAGGAAACAGAGGAATGAAATAAAGAAAACAGTTTAAAACATGAAAATAGAAGTAGAATCACTAAAGAAACCCACGCTGAAAAAAAAACACCTGGAAATAAAAAATGTACGCTGTCAAACAAAGTTAGAGTTAAGCCTCACTAGCAGAGTAAAGATATGGAAAGAGACAGCAACACCTTGATAGCAAGATAGAGGAAATGGCTAACTCTGTCACAGAAGAGGTTCAAAACAAAGACCAGGCACAAAACAATCCAGAAATCTGGGATTCTATGAAAAAACCAAATCTACAAATAGGGAATGTGGAAGGAAGAGAAACCCAGGTTAAAGACACAGTAAACATTTTCAACAAAATCATAGAAGAAAATGTCTCCAATCTAAAGAATGTAGTGCCTAACAAGATATAAGAAGCTGTCTTAGAGTTCTATTGCTGTGAAGAGACTATGGCCACAGCAATTCTTATAAAGGACAACACTGAATTAGGGCTGGCTTACAGTTTCAGAAGTTCAGTCCATTACTCTCATGGCTGGAAGCATGGCAGCCTGCAGGCAGACATGGTGCTAGTGAAGGAGCTAAGAGTTCTACATCTGGATCAGCAGGCAGTAGGAAGTGACTGAGCTTTTGGACCTCAAAGCCCACCCTCTAGTGACAGATTTTCTCTAACAAGGCCACTCCCTATGGGCCAAGCATTCAAACAGATGAGTCTATAGGGGGGGGGGGGTGTAAAAAGAACACCAAACAGACTGGGCCAGGTAAGACATTCCCAATGACACATAATAACCAAAATAGTGAAACACTGAAACATAAAACAAAGAAAGGATATTTAAAGGTTCAGAAAAAAAGACAAAGTAGCCTTTACAGGCAGGCCCAAAGCACCTGACTTCTCATTGAAGACTGAAAGCCAGAGGTCTGGGATGAATGTTCTACAAACATTATCTAATGCCAGCTTAGACTCCTACCCATCACAACTATCAATAACCACAGACTGAGAAAGAAAAACATCCCATAAATAAAGCCAAATTTAAGCAGTATCTATTTAGCAACTAAACTCTACAGAAGGAACTAGAGGGAAAAATTCAATCTGAAGAGATTAACCACACCTAAGAAGACACAAGGAATAAATAATCCCAGAACTGGGATTATTAAAGAGGGAGAATAACCCACACCATAAAAATAAAAGAACAGAAATCAAGAAACACTGCTTATTGGTAACTCATTATTATTTTTTTAAAGAGACATTTATTTATTTATAATGATTTCTTTATTTATTATTTTATGTATATGAGTACACTGTAGCTGTACAAATGCCTGTGAGCCTTCATGTGGTTGTTGGGAATTGAATTTTTAGGATCTCTGCTCGGTCCGGTAGGCCCTGTTTACTCTGGTCAACTCCACTCACGCTCAGTCCCTGGTTGCTCGGGCCCAAAGATTTATTTATTATTACACATTAGTACACTGTAGCTGTCTTCAGACACTCCAGAAGAGGGCGTCAGATCTCATTACAGATGGTTGTGAGTCACCATGTGGTTGCTGGGAACTGAACTCAGGACCTCTGGAAGAGCAGTCAGTCCTCTTAACCTCTGAGCCCATCTCTCCAGCCCCCGTAATTCATTATCAATAGTCTCAGTTCAAAAGTAAAATGGCACTAACAGATTGGACTAGATAAGAGGGTCCAAGAAACACACCTCAGTATCAAGTATAGACATGGTAAAAGGCTGAAGAAAGGTTTTCCAAGCAAATGGACCTAAGAAGCAAGTGGCTGTAGTCATTTTAACATCTGACAAAGTAGGCTCCATACCAAAACCAATCAGAAGAAACAGGGAAGGGCACTATGTCCTCATCAAAGGATAAATCCACCAAGAGGATATACTGTAATTTTAAAAAACATAGGTACACCAAATACAAGGGCACCCAAGTTCATAAGAGAAACACCACTACAGTCATAGTGGGAGACTTCAACCCCACACTCTTACCAATAAACAGGTCAGCCAGATAAACTCAACAGAAAATGGTAGATGTTAAATATCGTGAGAATTCCAATGGACTGGCAGATATTTACATTTTACCCAATGCAAAAGAATATACTTTCTTAGTAGAAGCTTATGGAACTCTCTAAAATTGACCACATATGTGGACAAAAAGCAAATCTCACCAAATCAAGAAAATCAAGACACTCAGCATCTTATCTAACAACCATGGACTAGAGTTCGTTATCAACAACAGGACTAACAGAAAGTATACAAACTCATGACTGAATGAAAAATGGGTCAAGACAGAAACCAGGAAGGAAATTAAACTTTCTAGAATTAAATGAAAATATGACATACCCAAACCTATAGGACCTGATAAAGGCGGTTCTAGGAGGCCAAGTGCCTACATACAAAAACTGATGAGATCTTGTATTAATAACTTAGTGGCATATGCCAAAGAACAAGAAGAACAAATAACACCCCAAAAGAGTAGACATAGTGGTAAGGAAATAATCAAACTTGGAGCTGAAATAAATGAAACAGAAATAAGCAAAGAAAAAGAATAAAAAAATAATGAAACAAAGAGTTGGTTCTTTGACAAAATGAGTAAGACTTAAAAACCCTTAGCTGAATTAGCTAAAGACAGAGAAGATCCAGATTAATAAAATTTGAAATGAAAGGTATACTGGCTACTTTTGTGTCAACTTGACACAGGCTGGAGTTATCACAGAGAAAGGAGCTTCAGTTGGGGAAGTGCCTCTAGGAGATCCAGCTATAAGGCATTTCTCAATTAGTGATCAAGGGGGAAAAGCCCCTTGTGGGTGGGACCATCTCTGGGCTGGTAGTCTTGGTTCTATAAGAGAGCAGGCTGAGCAAGCCAGGGGAAGCAAGTCAGTAAGGAACATCCCTCCACGACTTCTGCATCAGCTCCTGCTTCCTGACCTGCTTGAGTTCCAGTCCTGACTTCCTTTGGTGATCAACAGCAATGTGGAAAATGTAAACTGAATAAACCCTTTCCTCCCCAACTTACCTCTTGGTCACGATGTTTTGTCCAGGAATAGAAACCCTGACAAACACAAATTGATACCAGCATAGTGGGGTATTCCTGTGACAACCTGACCATGTTTTGGGGAAGACCGTGGAAGGACTTTGGAACTTTGGGCCAGAAGATCCATTCGGTGTTAAGAGCTCTTTGGAATGTTGTGTAGGAGCTTGGAAGATAATGTTGAGAACAGTGCAGGAGATGGAGATCTGGCTTGTATAATTTCAGAGGGAAGATTAAAGACTCTTTTCAGTAAAGTGAAACCTTTGCATTACTGGGATTATTGATGCTGGTTAGCTGGGGCTAAGAAATTAGCAGTGTTTAAGAAGAAACCAGCATCATTGAGGTGACATCTTCTGGGAAGTGTTTTCTGAGAGCACAGAAGCTGTGTTCCAGAGATCAAGGTTGTACCTTGTGCTGTGGCTGGACTTAATAATGTGAAAGAGTTACCCAGGTGGTACTGGTTCTGAAGGCATGAAGGGGTTATGCAGAGCAGCTGAGCCTCAGCACTATGAGGGGCCATGGAAGGCCATTGGTGAAGGTGCAGCCTCAGTTGCAACTGATGGCCCAGGACAGAAGGGGTCATGCAAAGGAGTTGAGGCTTGGCACCATGAAGAGAGCCTATGAGAGGCTGTTGGTGAAGCCTAGTTTCAGCAGAAGACAGCAGTGTTTGGAGATGCCAGTACCATGAGATGACTACCAAGAACAGCAGCAGCAGTGAAGTACAGGCAGCTGGAGCCTAGAAGACAAGCCGTGTACTACAAAGGACAGGGCTGGAGAAGTGACCCAAGCCCTTGGAGGAGCCTAGAAGATCCTGAGTTGGATCCCAGACATTGGACAGTTGGAGTTTAATTTTTGCTTTTGATTGTGACTGTGCCCTGATATTTTTCCCTCTTGAAGGAAGAAAGTATTTTAGTGGAGCCCACAGTTAAGAGACTTTGAATTTTCAAAGATATTGGGCATTTTAATGGGACTGAACTTTAATATACAAGATTGTGGGACTTTTAAAGTTACTTAAGATCTTGGGGATGAATAAGAACTAAGGGTTGAGGCTTACTAGTGATGTGTTTGTATGTCAAGTTGCAAGGGGTCAATTGTACTATGTCAACTTGACACAGGCTGGAGTTACCACAGAGAAAGGAGCTTCAGTTGGGGAAGTGCCTCCATGAGATCCAACTGTAAGGCATTTTCTCAATTAGTGATCAAGTGGGGAGGTCCCCTTATGGGTGGTACCATCTCTGGGCTGGTACAGGCTGAGCAAGCCAGGAGAAGCAAGCCAGTAAAGAACATCTCTCCATGGCCTCTGCATCAGCTCCTGCTTCCTGACCTACTTGAGTTCCAGTCCTGACTTCCTTGGTGATGAACAGCAGTATGAAAGTGTAAGCTGAATAAACCCTTTCCTCCCCAATTTGCTTCATGGTCATGATGTTTTGTCCTGGAATAGAAACCCTGACTAAGACAAAAGGGTCACAACAGACACCAAGGAAATCCAGAGAACCATAAGGACATACTTCAAAAAACTGTACTCCAGCAAACTGAAAAACCTAAAGGAAATGGATGAATTTCATAATATATATGACCTATCAAAGTTAAATCAGATAAGCAACTTAATTACTATTCCATTTCAGGGTTACAGGTTTAAGTTGCTTAAGTTTCCCAACCAAAAAAAGCACAGGACCAGTTGGAGTCAGGGCAGAATTCTACTAGACCTTCAAAGAAGAATTAAAATCAATATTCCTCATATTATCTCCAAATTCATTTCCAAGAGTAAAATTAACCTGACATTTAACTCACACAAAGATCCAACAACAACAAAAAATTGGGGGGGGGGGTGTGTGGGGGGGGGAGAAGGAAAAAAGTTACAGACCAATATTCCTTATGATCATAGATGCAAAGATACTCAATAAAATACTTGCAAGCTGAATATAAGAACACATAAACAAGATTATTTACCCTGGCCAAGTAGGCTTCATCCCAAAGATATAGGAGGGTTCAATAAATGTAATTTGATAAAAATGATCTATCACATAACAGACTGAAAGACAAAAACCACATGATCATCTCATTAGATGAAGAAAGAGCCTTTGATAAAATCTAACACCCCTTCATGATAAATGTCCTGGAGACTAGGGATCCAAGGAATATATCTCAATATAATAAAGGTGATATACAGTAATCCCATAGCCAAAATAACTGAAGAGACACCCATAGCATTTCACTAAAATCAGAAACAATATGAAGTTATTCACTCTCCATATCAACTCAATTTAGTACTTGAATTCTTATCTAGTTGTCTTATTGACAACTGAAGGAGATCAGGGGATACAAATAGGAAAGGAAGAAGTCAAAGTATCTTTATAGTATACATGAATGACACTAAAAATTCCACCTAGAAACTTCTTCTGCTGATAAACACTATTAGTAAAATATCTGTGTACAAATTTAACAAAAAAAAGTCAGTAGTCTTCCTATATCCAAGAGACAGACTGAGAAAGAGATCAGGGAAACAACACTTCTTATAAGAGCCTCAATCTTGGAATAACTCTAACTAAGCTTGTTGAAGACTTATATAACAAACGCTTTAAGACGATGAGACCATTGAGGATGACATTAGAAGATTAAGATTCCCATGTTTATGGATTGGTAGAATTAATATAATAAAATAAGCATCTTAACAAAATTAATCTATAGATTCCATTCAAAATTCTGACACAATTCTTCATAGAACTTTTCAAACATAACTCATATGGAAACAATCAGAGAGCTAAAACCATTCTGAATAATAAACGATCAGATGAAGGTATCAGCATCCTAGATTGTAAGTTATACTGCGGAGCTATAGTAATAAAAACAGCACATAATAAACAATAATAAAACCAGTAATAAAAATTGGCTTAAGAGCCGGGCAATGGTGGCGCATGCCTTTAATCCCAGCACTCGGGAGGCAGAGGCAGGCGGATTTCTGAGTTCGAGGCCAGCCTGGTCTACAGAGTGAGTTCCAGGACAGCCAGGGCTATACAGAGGAACTCTGTCTCAAAAAAACAAAAAAAAAAAAACAAAAACCCAAAAAATTGGCTTAAATACAGGGCAGTTTGACCAATAGAATTAAAATGCAGAGTCAGACTAAGTCTACATACCTATGGACACCAGATTTTGGATAAAGAAGTAAGAAATACTGGGAAAAAGACAGCATCTTCAAAAAAAAAAAAAAAAAAAAAAAAGGTCCTGGTCAAGCTGTACAGCTGTATGTAAAAGAATGCAAACAGATTCACACTTCTCACTCATCTCCAACTAGACCTCACCTGATCCCCAGAAGCTGACAGAATTGGCAGGGGAAAAGACTCTTCCTGAGACATCGATAGAGCAGGCCCTAAGACCAACACTGATAAACACTATTGTAAAATAGCAATGGCAGGAATGGGTTACGTCTAGTTAGCCATTAACCAAAGGAACACCAAGCACGCTCCCAAACATCTCAGGTCAAAGTCAGCAGTTGGTGTCCACAACTGAGGGTAAGGCCCTACTGATGAAGACAACATTGACATATCTCAACAAACATGGAAACGTCAAGCTGGTGTGTAATTAGAGGCTTAAACCCTACTGATTATCATTCATGGACTGGAAGGTACTCTAGACTCCACAAGGAGAAAGGTAACTACCTGCCCAGCTATAAACCCTGTGATCAACAACAGTGACCTTGTGTACAAGGTAAATACACTGAGATAGTGGCACAGATGCTGTTCGAATAACAATGGTGCTCTGGAGATAGGGTCTACTCTAGGACACAGGACTCATACTGACACTGCTTGGGTGGTCAGGAACCTGAGACTGAATGGGACATGTGCCTAGGGGAAAATCGAATACTATTGTTCAGACAAAAAAAATAGAGTACTAGAATGACTCCTCACGACATTCTGCCATACTCCTCACTGCCATTCAGTGCCCTGCTCAGCCATCATCAGAGAGGCTTCTTGCAGTAAACGGAACCAAGTACAGAGACCTACAACTGGAGAATATTCAGAGATTCTGGAGCATTCCACCTAAATGGGATGCCTTCATCAACCCCTCCCGTCAGGAGTTAGGGAACTGCACTTAGGGAAGGCACAAAGGTTCTAAGAGGTAACAGTGGGATGACCCCAGACATAGCAGGACTGATGCACTTGTGGACTCACAGAGACCGTGGCAGCACAAATGGCCTGCACAGGTCTAAGCCGAATAGGGAATAGGGTCTCATTACTGAGAGGGGGAAGCAGAGATAAGCTCCCAACTCTAAAGAGAAGCTATCTGTAACTGATAACTGTTTGCAAATAAAAATCCATTTTCTCCAAAAGAGTCTCACTGGGAATATAAACCACACATTAGGATAGGCCTCAGCAGTGGAAGGCCAACATAAAATAAATTCAAAGGTAGTTTTGTAGACTTTTTGTCTCAAATTGCTTTGTTTAGGCTCTATCTATCTATCTATCTACCTATCTATCTATCTACCTTTATTTATTTATTTAGTCTTATTGGTCTTTTGCTTATATATTTTGATTGCTGTTTTTGTGTGTCTGTGGTGTGTGTATGTGTGTGTGTGTGACTGTGTTTCTTTGTTTATAAAGTTTGGTCTGTTTTTTTTTTTTAAAGAGAAAAAGGAGGGGTGTGGAGTTGGTTGTTGGCAAGGTGGGGAAGATCTGGGAAGAGTTGGAGGAGGGAAAAGGCATGATTAGAAGATAGTATATGAAAAAAAGCTTTTTTTTTAATTAAGAAAAATTGCCAAATATCCAATAACAACAAACCCAAACAAAACAAAAATGGAAAAAAATCTAAGATCAGACAGCAGTTTATGACACACTTAAAAGTGTTATTAAAAAAGAAAAATATCAACTTAGAATCCTACATCTAAGGGAGCTACCCTTCAAGAATGAGGACAAAATGAAGATATTATCAGACAGAAAAAAGCTAAGCTGATTTGTCACAAGTAACTACACCCAACAAAAGGTAAAGGAAGTCTGTCCACTACCCATCAACTTGAAACCAATAAAAAAAAAAAAACAAAAAACAAAACAACCCAACCAACCAACCAAACCAGAGACAGAGGGGAAGGACCAACCCATCTGATACAAGGATGAACAAAAGGAAAGAGGGATGAAGACGGAGGTATTGCCCACCAACACAAACAAATGGCACGTACTCATTAAGAAGAGAAGGAGGGGACAGCAAACACATTTACTCAGTTAATGTTAGAATCTTTGTCATTCAGGTTACCGTGATGACAAGATGAAGCTGAGACTACATACTAATTCAACCTGATTTTGTTATTGTATTAGTTTGAATCAATTATGAGGATGTAGAATGACTAAGAATAGCTTCAAACAATCTAAAACTAGATACTACCTGGCTCTCTGATGGATAGCAAAGAGTGAATTCAAGATGTCTCGCCAATAGATATAGTCAATCCACTGATGATGTACAAAGAAGATGTAGAAGAAAAGGAAAAAAGTAAGAAAATCAACTTAATTCAGTTTACCCAAGATTGTACCTGTTTGTGGCAGCATCCTGAACGCTGGCATTTTTATGAGTTAATAAACTATCTTCTCTTGTAACCTAAGAAAATTAAATCATGATAATGAAACACTAAATATTTGAAAGGATATTCAAGTAACAAGTTTATCTTTTATTCTTCTAAAAATAGAAAAATCAACTCCCTTCAATTCAAATAAGATGCTAATGATATTTTACCAATATTACATCTAGTTCAGTCCTATCCAGTAGCCAGACCAATAATGTAAGACAAGTTCAGAATATACATGGTACATCTTCTTATCACAAAGCTATTAATTGCTTAAGACGCTAAAGCGTGTTACCCACTACAGACAAAATTCACAAAGATTCAATGCCAGCATTTTTTCAGATTTACATGATAAAAAGAAAATGGTTAGCTGTATCATTGGATCCTATTTCTCCTTAAATGAAATGAAGAGTTTAAGAAGGAAATCCAAATGTTTATCTAAAGAGGTCAGTTTTACCCATCATTTCTGAGGTAATGTTTAAGACAGTAATGTCTGATGAATTCTGGAAAACATTCCCAGCTACATAACAAACACATAATATTTTCACTACTCTGACTGAAAAAGTTCATACTGCCTTCTTTAGTTTCTTTTTCTTTAGAGTATCATGATCTTTAAATAATGCTCTATCTGTGAATGTGCTTGGGTAGTGGGTATCAAACACCACAGCATGAGCATGGAGGTTGGAGGGTAGCTTGTAGGAATCGTTCTTTGCCTCCACTAAGTGGGGCTTGGGTATGGAACCGAAGCTGTCTGTCCTGGCAGCATAGGCCTTTATTTGCTAAATCAGATAGGGAGGGAGAAGACCACTGGGGGTGCTTCCATTCCTGGGCAGGTGGCAAGCCAAGCAAGCAGGACTCACTCCTTCAAGACCTCTGTTTCAGTTCCTACTGTCATCATGTTTTCATCGATGGACTGTGGCTTGTAAGTGTATGATAAAATAAACTTTTTCTCCCCAAACTGCTTTTGGTCATGGTGTTTTATCACAATAGAAGCCCGAGGCAGGCTGTATCAGGCTCATGGGGAGTCACTGAAATAGACCTGGCCATAATTTAGGGCAGATTATGGAAGGACTTTGGAATTTTGGGCTAGAAAAACTGTTGCAAGCTCACAGCTTAAAGAGCTGTTGTGGGAACTTAGAAGACATAGTTGAGAACATGCAGATGATGGAGCTCTCTTTTATAAACTCTAAGAGGGAAGAAAAGACTCTAGAAGCCGTTGGTAGGCTACCTATGTGGTTCTGGTCAGCTGGGACTGAAGAATCAACTGTGATCATTGAGGTGAGACAGTCTGGGAGTGTTTCCTTAGGTTTATTATACAGAAGCTGTGGTCCACAGGGGGGGTCAAGGCCATATCTGAAAGTGAAGAGAAGCCAATCGGGGAGCAGGGCAGCCATACCCTACAGGGGCAGGTCCTCGCTCTGTCCTTCACCAGGTCAGTCAGCTCTCCTTGTGTGTCAGTCTGTTGCTAACTGCTTCAGAATCTCCCCAAACTGAGGGTAGTGGATGGATAAAGAAGATCTAGGATTAGAAACTTAATATTGAAAAAAAGAAAGTCACTGGGCTTAGTGGTTGTGTAAAAATGAAAACAACCTTACAAGTCATTTTCAAGGCATTGGCTTTGTGTTTGTTTTAAAGAACGTCTATACCAGAGCATTGTTAGCACCTTATCCTGACCACAGCTGAGTCTGAACAGAGTGGCCAAAGGCTTTCATCACCTTGCACATCGTCTTGGAACTCTGTCATTTGCACCCCTGCTCTCTTTCCATGTCATACGGTTACTATTGCTGTGATGAAACACCATTGACCAAAGCAACTTGGGATGAAAGAGTTTATTTGGTTTACACTTCCACATTGCTGCTCATCATTGGAGGAAGTCAGAATAGGAACTCAAGCCAGGCAGAAGCAATGATATAGAAGCTGATTCAGAGGCTATGGAGGAGTGCTACTTACTGTCTTATTTATCATGGATTGTTCAGATTTCTTTCTTATAGAACAAAGGACCATAAGTCCAGGGCTGGCATCACCTACAATGGGCTGGGCCCTCCCCCCATCAACGGCTAGTTAAGAAAGTGTTTTACATACCTGCCAACCACCTAATCTTTTGGAGGTGTTTTCTTAGTTGTGCCTCCCTCCCCTCTGATTATTATAGCTAGCTTATATTAAGCTGACATAAAACTAGCCAGGGTACTTCAGGACCATGTCTATTAAAGAAATCTTACCTTATGCACAGCTTCTACTTGAGCTTTCAAAATATTACTCTTGAAGTCAGGAGGAACCTTTACTGCATTCAATGCTGGGTTCTCAATGGCATTATTAAGACATTTCTCAGTCAACTTTACCACTTCTTCCTGAATGTTAAAAGATATAATCACTTTCAATAGGCCACAGTTATTGGTAAACAGGAATGCTGAAATTTCATATTCAGACAACCAAGAAATGACATGCCCCAAGCAGCTATCTTCTGTTGCTGACACACCCAGCTCCTGTAACTATCTGCAGATAAAGAGCTCCAGAATCGAAGGGACTGGCCCCTGAGGGGCTAATCTGAAACACCTGGGACAAATGTCAGCAAGTATTATATATTCTCTATGAATGTTTTAACTCAAGAATTTCAGTAACTCAGTTGCTTAAACACTGGGCATTATGTCTGATCATTCATACTTCATGGTACTAACTCTGGAGTTGTCCCCAGTGAAGGAGGTGACTTTTTGTAACAAATTATATGTAACAATGTGACAAATATGTAAACATTCTCAGACACACTGATGAAAATAATGCACAAATTCACTCAATAAACACTGTGGTTTAGAAATAAACAAATGGAGGCAGACTAATACATTTGAAAGAAATATAAGCTCTCTGTATTATATTTACTATTTTGCTTAACTTAAATAGTAATTAATGATGGGTATAGGTGTGAATACCATACCACCTTCCATCTCTTAACATATTTGATGTTCTTATTTCAATTTTGTGTTTTTCAATGCGGTTTCTATTTCAGCCTCTAGGTAGCACCCCAAAATATGAGGTTAAAATTTTTGTTTTTTGAGAGACATTCCCTATTAGCGCAGACTGATCTTGAGCTGGTAATTTTGCCTCAGCCTCCCAAAGGCTAAGATTATAAGAATATACCAGCAAGTGTGGCTCTAAGTCTGAATTTTTAACAATCTTTCCTATGAAAGCTTCTGATATCAAAAAGTCTGAAAATCCCTTTTTAAGAGCTGACCCTCCCTGTAACCACCTAGCTCCTATTAGCAGAAGTCAGTCCCAATCCTGTGCGTGTGTTCCTGGGAACTGATCCTAGGACCTTGTGCACCCCACCCCCTTCTCTGTTTGGTTTTAATTTAGAGACTCTAGGCTGAAGTTGAAATCATTGATAGAATTGACCCTTCTGATTTAGCTTCTCAGGAGCCTGGGATCATGGCCCTGAACCAGCAAGCTCAGGCCACAGCAATTCTCTAAGTTCTTGTACAATCCTGGCTCATCCAAACATATTGACATTTTCCCCCAAATTTCTGAAGACTATGCTGTAGACTTGAATACATCTTTATCATCTTTTGCACACTATAACAACCCTTATTGCAAAGTCTCAAAACACAAGATATTACAAAGAAAAAAGAACAAAACAAAACCTAAACCACTTAATCTATTACTCTAAGCCAGCCCAATAATGTTTTTTCACTGTGTTTATTTAGTTTTGAAATTTTTGTATGTACTTATCTGTACATGCATGTGAGTGCAATGGACAGGAGAGGGTATCTGATATCCTGAGACTGCAATGGCAGATGGTTGTGAGCCTCTATTTGGATCAGCCTCCATGCGGGTGCTGTGAACTCAGTTCTATGGAAGAGCTGCCAATAATCTTAACCACGGACCATCTCTCCAGCTTCTCCGTGTGTCTTAAAAAAAATCATAAGCTGGGCAGTGGTGGTCCATTCCTTTAGTCCCAGCACTTGGAAGGGAGAGGCAGGCAGATTTCTAAGTTCGAGGCCAGCCTGGTCTACAAGGAAGAGTTTTAGGATAGCCAGGGCTACACAGAGAAATCCTGTCTCAAAAAAAACCAAAAACCAAGATATTTATTTTTAAGAGATATCTCACTGGGTAGCCCTGGCTGGCCTAAAATTCAGTATGTAAACCAGGCTAGTCTGGAATATATACCTACTGAGATATACCTACTTCTGACCTGATATTTTTTCCCTGTGATTTATTTTTATTTTCTGTGCATGAGTGTTTTGCCTGCATGTATATATGTGTACCACATGTGTGTACGGTGCCTTCAGAATTCAAACGAGGATATCTGAAACCAGAGTTTTATCTGCCTCATGGGTTCGTGGAATCATATGTAGGTCCTCTGCAAGAGCAACAAATGCTCTTAGCTACTGAGCCATCTCTTAGCACCATACCCTGTGCCCAGCCCTCTTCGAAGCCCCATGAATTTCTTAATGTTGTCAGGCAAACTTCTCCCTTCCCTCCTACATATCCACACATTTCATCTTTTGAAATGGAAAACAGGTCAATCAGAACTCAACACAGATAGTACTGCTGTGTGGTTACTTTTCCTGTTAACCTGACACAAGCTAGGGTTATCTGAAAAGAGGGAATCTCCACTGAGAAAACACCCCATCAGACTGGCCTGTGGGCAAGCTGTGGGCAATCTCTTGATGACTGACTGATGTGCTAGAGCCCTTGGGGAGGTGGTCATGAGTTGTAGAAGAAAGCACACTGAATAAGCCATGGAGAGGAAGCCAGTAAGCAGTATCCCTTATGGCTTTTGCTTCACTTCCTGCCTTGAGTACCTGCCCTTCTTTCCTTTTATGACGATGGTAAACTGCAAGATGAAATAAATCCATTTCTCTCCAAGTCGCTTTTGGTCACAGTCTTTATCACGGTTACAGAAAGCAAGTTAAGACAATGGTCTGGGAAAGGACGTCTTCCTGGAAACGGTAGTAGAACAAGTAGATACAGAAGAGATCCCAATACCTGGCTGTTGACATTAATGTCAATGGTAGGTCGAAGAGATGGCAAGATAGTCTGCTCTGTTTCAAGCTGTTTAAGCTTCTCTGTGTCATCCTTTAATGCTGAAAAAAAAAAGCAAGGAGAGAGAGAGAGAGAGAGAGAGAGAGAGAGAGAGAGAGAGAGAGAGAGAGAGAGAGAGAGAAGGAAGGAAGGAAGGAAGGAAGGAAGGAAGGAAGGAAGGAAAGAAAGAAAGAAAGAAAGAAAGAAAGAAAGAAAGAAAGAAAGAAAGAAAGAAAGAAAGAAAGAAAAGCTTCTTATTAGTCTGCCTGGCTGATAGTTATATGAGGGTATACACCCAAGTTCTGTTTTTACTTCATTATAAGTGGAATAATCAAAATGAACACAAAAATCTCCAACAACTCTTTAATAACTCAATTAAGAGTTGATCTTAGGGCTGGGCCCACTGGTGTATGGCTTTAGAGACAGGTAGATATTTATGAATTTGAGGCCATCCTGGTCTACACAGTGAGACCCTGCTTAAAAAAAAAAAAGAGTTAATCCTAAAGCTATGCATGGTTTCACAACCCTTGATTTCAGCACTTGGGAGGCAGAAACAGGCCGATCTCTGTGAAGTCAGGGCCTGACTAGCCATGATATATATGTGACACACACACACACACACACACACACACACACACACACACAATGTTTAAAGAACCATTTCTTACTATCCATTTTCTTCTTGGTAAGAGAAATGTTAGACTGCTCAATTCAACACTACAGCACCTACATACACCCAAGAGAGACAGGCCCATTATTGTTTTAACGTAAGAATCAGATGATGGCTAAATTTCTTCTCCCTCTTTCACTCGTTCTTTTTCTTTTTCTTTTTTTTTCCCCCGAGACAGGGTTTTTGTGTGTAGCCCTGGCTGTCCTGGAACTCACTTTGTAGACCAGGCTGGCCTCGAACTCAGAAATCCACCTGCCTCTGCCTCCTGAGTGCTGGGATCAAAGGTGTGCGCCACCACCACCTGGCTTTTCCCTCTTTCTTGAGAAGTCTTCTTGGAGAGTCTGTTAATGGCTATTTAAATAGCCATTAAAGTACCTAAAAACTGGTCCTTTCAAGACCATCCTTAGGGATCCAAACTGGGGTGTTTGGGGGGTGGGAGAGATGGAATCAAATGGAGAATGCTCTTGTGAGTGCATCAAGAAACTGTAGTGGATTTTGATTTGGATATTTAAAAAATATCCTGTATTCTGGTTCCTCCTAATCCCTGGCATAGGACTTGTAATGCTAACAGCTTTTGCCTTTAATTCTTCCTCACACTTATTTCCAGGCAACAGTCAAGGGTTCCCTTTCCCCCCTATGCCTGGCAGTAATTTAAATAAAGCATCCTGTCCACTCTTGTCATTTTTCAGCCAGGCCTACTGGCCTGGTACCTTGTCTGCCCACACTGGACACTGCCCTAGGCCTATCATGGCGGTTAGTTAGGTTCAGAGTATATGGGTGAGAGAATGAGAACATGAGGCACAAACTGCCTGCAGCTTAGGCAGGGGCAAAATGCCCTGCCCCTTGAGGGAACCAGTTCCTTGACTCTAAGTCAGAAATGTTCTTGCTAGAGATGTCAGAAGTGCTTGGGGGCTCTGACCTCTAATCTGGTGTTTAAATAATTGAGGGTTACCTCCTCAGAGAGGATAATGTTAGAAAAGGTAAAAGCTCATTAAAAGAAAACTTCTGGTAAAGAGAATAGAATCTTGGCCTAACATTCAAGTTGGTCCAGGTTAATTTCGTGGCCAAGAATCATTGCTAGGAAGCCGAAGCACCTTAAGCCATGATAGCAAATTCCTTGTGTTAGTGCCCTTGTCCCAGGGTTCATCAGACCACTCTCAACCAACATTTCCCAATCAACTTTAACAATAACTGACAGTTACCACAGACAGTAGAAGGTCAGTCCATGCTGGCTGAGTAAGGGGAAAAAAAAGTATTCTCAGGGAAGGGGGCTTGTCAGAATCAGTCTTTTCTTATAAAGATGGGTAACCACCCAGAACCAGTATTTTACAAACCTCCTCCACTTTCCAAAACTCTTGCATGCATGCCTGTTTGCCAGATTCCTGGATGCCCACCATTCCTGAGACTTGACTCTATTATACCCCTTCCTTTGGCGCCATCTATGAATTAGCAAATCATATCAGACTGTACGGAGTGAGCTTTTACCAATGAGGTGGCACAGTCAGCACCCAGTGACAGGATAAAAACTAAGTGACTTTCCTACTCTGGTGTGCTTGCTTGCCTGCCTGGTCTGGGTGGTAGAGCGCTCTTTACAAAAGCTGTGTTGCTGAGCTACTGTTGCCTTGTTCATGTGTCTCTGTGTGATGTCAGTATTTTTTCCCATATTACTTACATGAATCTTCATTTTCATACTATAACCATCATATAGTACACAGTACAGAGGACAGAAAGTTTGAGAATATAAATGGGAAATAAGAATACATGCTTGTATTTCCAATACCTTGAAGGTGGGGGCTAGGGAATCACTACAAGATCAAAGTCAGCCTAAACTACATAGAATGTTCTAGAGAGACCTTGTGTTAAAACAAAGCAAGACCAAATAGACTTTTTGTTCTCTAAAAAATGTTTGTGTTTATGTATGATATATATGTATGTATTTATATGTGTGCACATGTATGTAATACATAGGCTAGAAGTCAATGTTAGTTGTCTTCCTCTAACACTTTTTTTGAGGCAACTTGGAGCTCATCAATTTAGCTAGACTGTCTTGCCAATGAGCTCTGAGGATTCTAGTCTCTGCCCTTCCCCCTACCATGCTGGGGTCATTGACATGTGCTGTCATGGCTGGATTTTATGTGGATACAAACTTTGGTTCTCAGGTTTTAGTGGCATAAACTTTACCAGTGGAACCATCTTCCCCACACCCAAGACTTACACTCTTAAAACAAAAGGCCCTCACTAGCCGCACTGATTGGCTTTAAGCAAATGGTATAATATGAACTAAGTTACATTAGTGAGATCTCTTTACTTTGGAAGAATTTCTTGTTCAAACACTACCATAGCATTCAAGCCCTTCTTGAATACTTTCTATAATGAGAAACACACTAATTCTTAGGCATCTATAGGGTATGGCAGAAGGAACTTAAAATTTTTTCTTATATTGATACAAAATTTGCTTTTCTACATTTATAAATTTCTCCTCTATACCAGTAAAACACTATAAATGACTTTATGCACGACTTCAAAGTATACAGAGAATTATCATATCTAAAATGTTTTAAAATTTTATTTATTGTTATTGGATATGCATGTGTGTGGGGGAGAAAGTATTTCCCTGCCATCTTATTCTATGCCATCTTATTCTATGCCATCTTGTATGTGTGGAGGTCAGAAGACAATTCTGTTGAATTTTCTCTTCCACCTTTATGTGAGTTCCTGAGATCAAACTCATGTCATCAGACTTTGTGCAACAAGCACTTCCCTGGCTGGGCCATCTTACCAGTCCCTTATTTGATCATTATAGGGATCCCAGCTTCATTATATCATGTTATCCTAACCTAATACAATCCTCTAATAATTACATACTCAATTGTTTGGTAATACAACATTATATAGTACAGAAACAATTAAACTTTTAAAATTTATATAACAAACATAAAATAGAATGTAAATAAAATTTCTACCTCTATAAAGATGGAGAAACTGGGTGTGGTAGCACATGCATTTAGTCCCAGCACTTGTGAGGCAGAGGCAGGCAGATCTCTATGAGTTTGAGGCCAGCCTGATCCACAAAGCAAGTTCAAAGACACATAGAAACCTTATTTTGAACCCCCTTACCACCCAAAAAAGATGTAGAACAGTCCTCTGTGCCAAGCAGTCACTGTATTTATTGATGAGATCAACTCTGCCAGTGTGAGTCCATTATGTTGGTCTTATGGACTGCTGACATTGCCTCATAGAAGGGGAGGTGGGTCACTGGATCCTCATCTGAGTATCCAGTCACTTCTCCTAACCATTTGGATATAATTTTACCCTCCCTGCACAAGGGCTGGGGTGAAGGTATATGGGAGAGGGACCAGAGTATACAGTACAGGCTGAGGAAGATTCCGATATGGATCTATTTACAGTAGCTCCTAGGGAGCTATCAGTCATGCTGGATGCAGATCTCACTCACATTCAGTACACAAGCCCAATAAACTCACTAGTTGCCCACTGTGAACTCTGGTGGAATCCTTTGGTTTGTCCTGGGAATCTTATGAGGTGGGATGAGATTTGGTTCATATCTCCCCTGAGGAGGAATTCTCCTAACAGGACTCTATTTCTACTCTGATCCTAGAAGTGCATTAAGGTAGTCCTGCTTCTGGCAGGATCTAGATCCTGACAGCTTGGGTTTGTTATCTTGTTTATTTCTAAGTTAAGGAAGAGCAACCATTTCTAATGGAAGGTAGAGTCAGGGCAAGGTTACCAAAATTAACTACCAAAAGGAAAGGATGGCATAAAAAAAACAGTAATATCTGACAAACAGTAATGGAAAATGCCTTTTTATTTTATTATTTTTAATTATTTGTGGGAGTTTTTGTGTGTGGGTAGGTGCATGTGTGTACAGTTTGCCTCTGGAGGCCAGTTGATGTATGGTCCTGGAGCTGGCGTTACAGGCTACCGTGAGCCACCTAATTATAGGTTCTGGGAACCAAACTCAAAGCATATATGCACTTAACCTCTAAGCCATCTCTCTCCAGCCTTGTGAAGAATGTCCAATAACTTACTGCTTTTAGAAAAACTAAATGAAACTACTCAAATGTTACCAACATAATGATTTAGGTCTTGCTAAACAGTTTAAACATTATTGTGAAGTGCTAGCAGGCCTGCTTGGCAGGGTATCTCAAGTGCTTGCTTAGGATCATCTCCACTCGCCAGTGGTACTTGAGCACGCTGTATGAAGCAGAGCACTATCTTTCTCTAACACTCTCATCTGAGTGACTAAATACCACCGTTGTGTTCTAAAGAGTTTAGGTGGCAGAGAGATGGCATCTATTTTACTTATGACAAAACCAATTGTGGCACGAACCATATAAACACATGATGCCTGAAAACGAACCCTATTACACTAACCTGCAACGGGAAAGTCCTGTTTAAGACAGTTTTAAACTTTACATTTTACTTTTTTTTTTTTCTTTCCTTTTTTTGTTTTTTCGAGACAGGGTTTCTCTGTGTAGCCCTGGCTGTCCTGGAACTCACTCTGTAGACCAGGCTGGCCTCGAACTCAGAATCCGCCTGCTGCTGTCTCCCAAGTGCTGGGATTAAAGGCATGCATCAGCCCGGCTACTTTTTTTTTTTTTTTTTTAACCATCAGACTTACCCTTTGCAATCAAACAAAGCTTGCAAATATACAAGTATTTTTAATGAGCAATTTACTTTCTACTCTTTATCCCCTGAAAAAATTAAGAAAAGCAGCATTCATTCTGTATTTACTTTTTGGCAGGTAGGCACTAATAGCAAATATCTTTTAGGAGCTAAAAGCTGCTGAAGATAAAACATCCCATCTATCTTGTGCCCCAGAAGACCTTTAGAGAAACTGTCAGAGACAGGGTTTCACTGTATACAGCTAGGCTGGCTGAGGTCATGTCACGCAGGCAGCTTTACATTCATGATGCCTGCCCTCTTGCTTCTGTTAGCTTCTTAATTTGTACTCAGAGAACAAGTACAAACCCAGAGTGAACAGTAATACATGTTCAATCCATCATGATAATATAAACCTAGTAATACTGTTATTATCTTAAACTTTCCCTAGCTCTCCTTAAATCAAAAGGCAAGAGGATTTAAATATTCTCAACTAAGCTATTAGACACAACGTTTCTGGAAGAAGTGATTTAAATATCTCGCTTCAAAAGGAGATAATCAAAAGGAGCTGAGGTTGGTGACAGCCCCTCAGGTACAGCTGCTTTATTCAAGGCCTGAGGATGTGGCTCTCAGTTTGATTCCTGGAACTCACATGCTGGAAGGAGAGACATGACCCTCCAAGTTGCTTCAGGTCTCCACATGCATAACACGGCATACCCCATCAAAAACATACATGCAACAAGAATGTTTTAAATGTCATAAATTACAGAGCAGGTGCTTACTCTCACATTCAGCTTTGAATTCCTCTAATTCATTTGACCTGGTGGCAACATTAATGGTATCTGGTGCTGGGAATGGTGCCGAAGTCTCTGACGTCCTTGTTACATCACCAATGGTTGTTTCTAGTAAGTCTGGGCTGTTGAGCAAATCAACGCTTAGGGGCAAGCTGTAAAAGTAACAGAAAGTTTACTTACACCAGTAAATGTATCATTAAAATACAAACAAAAAAGCAATACTAAAAAAATTAATTGAAGAGTTTTATTGAACTGGCTTTATTCACCTTTCAAAATTTTTGGATATACTTTTTCCAGTCAAGATGAAGTAAAAGGGAATGGGTTAGTTTCTTAACTGAAATAACACTAGACTCAAGAAACAAGAGGTGAACCTTACGACTGCCTGGAGCGCACATTCAGGCCACAGTGCAGAGGTGGGGACAGGTGGCAGGACAGGGGATGACTATATTAGGTATCAGGAAAAGATGCGTTTGGGGAGATGAAGAAAGCCAGAGATCTGTGAGCAAACACCTGGATTACTAATGAGGCACACCGTTGGTTGTATCCTTGAGTGTGTTTCCAGACCAGTTTAACAGAAGAGGGACACTGGAATGTGGCCAGTACCAGACCATGGGCTGTGGTCCCAGGATGAATCAGAAGGGAAAAGGGTTAGAGAGATGGCTTACAGGTAAAGCACTTGCATTGCAGGCATATAGGCCTGAGTTTGGAGTCCTAGAACCCACACAAGGACAGACACAATAGCAGACAGGAGCATCTCAATGGCTAGCTAGGCTAGAGTGTGTTATGATCAATAAAAGACTCTATTAGATAGGATGCAAGGTGAGGACAGACACCTGAACTTGTCCCTTCAACCATACTCACACACAAAGTGCACACCAATTACAAAAATAATAAATGTAAAGACGGGAAGATGCAGAAAGCCAGCTGAGCATGGCATTCACCTTTGTTTCTTTGTCAGCACCAAGGACCAAGCTACTCCTGCCAGCATGCTTACATTAGAGGTGGACTGCATTCCTCTGAACTGGGAGTCCAAAGAAATCCTTCTCCTCTTGTTAGCTTCTGTCAGAGATCAAAGGTAGAGAGTGCCAGAGGAGCAAACTCTCCAGCATCCTGAGGATGGCCAGAGGCATGAGAGAAGCATAATGATGCTGTCTGTTAGAAAAGCACCCTCAAGGTCTGGGAAAGAAGTACTTAAAGGGATTAGAGGAAAGTCGGATACTCATACTGGGCCACACTATGTGAGAACATAATTCACAGAGCACTGGAGCACTAACCCATAGAAGCACTATGCGTTGCAGACACATCTAACAAACCATAAAACTATCACCAGGTAAACCACATTTGAAAGTACCTCAGAAGATTTAAGGACAGCCAAACTATTTAGCAAGCAATAAAGTAAAACTCTGTCAGACTGCTCAAAGGGCACCAGCTATGCAGAGAAGCGTCAGAAAAGAAACCGTACGAGAAGAACAAACAACTTATCCCAAGGCAGGAAAAAATAGACCTACCGGCCAGACTGTGGTTCTAAAGACCACACCAAAATCAATGTCTTAAACAATGTCTGGCCAGGCTTGCTAGTGCACTCCTTTGATCCCAGCACTTGGGGGCTAGAGGCAGGCGGATTTCTGAGTTTGAGGCCAGCCTGGTCTACAGAGTGAGTTCCAGGACAGCTAGAGCTACACAGAAAAATCCTGTCTCGGAAAACAAAACAAAACCAACAAAAAAAGAATGTCTGATGACAGTTGAGTGCAAAAACTCTGGTACCAAAGTAAGAAAGCACTACAAACATCTGGGGGACAGCTTAACTGGTACTAGAGTAGTCTGATAGTATTCCCACTAGTCTAACCTGAACAGTTTTCTCAAATGATAAGTCATGGGCCAACAATAGTAAATTGAATAAAGGAGTTCAAAGGAGTTCATGAAGTCATGCGTGTAAATAGACAGAGCTTTAAAAGTTCTTGTAGAATACCAACTTACCAGGTTAGAGTGATGCTTAGCCAGTCATGATTTTGCCACCATCACAAGTGATATCCAACTTTTACCATTAGGTTACATTACTTTTATTTCTTTCTTTTTAAATTACATTTTAACTTGTTTACTGTGTGCGCGCCATGGAGCAGGTGTGGAATCTGTATGGGAGTCAGTTCCCTCCTCCCACCATTTGGATGCTGGAGGTTGGACTCAGGTTGTTGGGTTTGGCAGCATATGCCTTTACCTGAGTGATCTTGCTGGCCCTAGGTTATATTTTTGAGGGACAGAATATTAATACAATGCATGTGGTAAATTTATTATAAACACAGGTTAACTTGAGAATGTAAAACTTGATCGATATATGGACTGGACAGATGGCTTAGTATTTAAGATCACTTGTTGCTCTTGCAGAGGACTTGTGTTCAATTCCCAGCCCACATGGTGGTTCATGACCATCAGTAACTCCAGTTGTAGGGGATCTGTCTCTTCTGACTCTTCAGGCAGCAGGCATGTACATGGTGCACATTCATACAAAACTGCAAACAGACACTTACATGGTGTGGATAGTCCTGGGGCTAACTATACTTGATGTTAATTCCATTCTCCTGTGAGGGGTTGTGAACAGGAATGAGTCAGCACTCAGGTGATTTCCTGTAAACCTGCTTCCCATCTTAATTTGTAAAATAAAGGAGAGCTGATGATTGGGCAGATAAAAGGGAAGGTGGAGCAGAAGGTGTGGGGGAGAAGGAGAAAATGGATGAGGGAGAAGACACAGAGGAGGAAGAAGGAGAAAAGCGGAGCACAAGCACAAGGCCTGGAGAAACCGCAAGTTCTAAGGGGTCTCATAGATGGGGAAGATGGTAGTGTAGTGGGAGATCTGCCCAATCTGTGTGCACAGCATGTAATCATATTAACTGTGTCGTATTTTCATTGCCAGGGCATATTTGGGAGGAGATTTACCACACCACTTACACACATAAATTCTTAAAAAAAGAAAAAAAGTCAAATGTATTCAAACTAACCCTGCATGACAGTCAAGGACACAGAGAAACCCTATCTCCAAAACCAAAACCAACCAACCAACCTGCTATATATTACTTTGACCATTATAACCAAGTAATCTAATGCCAGTGATGGGACACAGTGACATCAAGGGTCCTGGTTGGCTGAATTATAGGCACATCACAGATCTTATTAATAATTTATAACCAAGATTTAATCAAGAGGAAGCAATCAGGTTAATCCATATTGTCTGTGGAACAAACAAAGTATTTAAGAACACAAGTTGCTGGGTGGTGGCGCACGCCTTTAATCCCAGCACTTGGGAGGCAGAGGCAGGTGGATTTTGAAAGAAAATAAAACTTGAGACCTGTGATTCACGTAATTTATGTCAAATAGCCCAAAGAGTTGTTTGTGAGCTTTGAAACCTGGGGCTGAGAACATAGCAGAACAGGCCAGGACATGCCCGGGCAGCCCCCTTGTTAAGACATTCCTGAGGCTGCTTGGCCATAAAGATAAAGAGAATGACATGCCAGACAGGCCCGGCGTCTCCTTAGGCCTTTCTGACCTAAGTTAAATGTTATCTGCATGTACAGTCCGCTGATGTTTAAATGGACCAATCATGTGAAGCCGCACCAATTCCTCCCCCAACCCCAGCCCCTTTTCTATAAAACCCCCTAGCTTCCAAGCCTCCTGGTTGAATCCACTGTTTCCTGCGTGAGATATGTTTCAACCAGGAGCTCCGCCATTAAACTACTTCATGTTTTTACATCAAGACGGTCTGTTTGTTCATGATTCTTGGGTGCACACCGAATCGGGAGTTGAGTGGGGGTTTCCCCACTAGGTTCTTTCAATTTCTGAGTTCGAGACCAGTCTGGTCTATAAAGTGAGTTCCAGGACAGCCAGGGCTACACAGAGAAACCCTGACTCAAAAACAAAACAAAACAAAACAAGTTTTGGGGCCTGAGAGATGGCACAGTGGTTAAGAGCACTGGCTGTTCCTCCAGGGCCAAGGTTCTACTCTCAGCACACACATGGGGACTAATGACCATCTTTAACTCCAGTTTCATGGGATTGAACGCCCTCTTATGGCATTCACTGGCATTATACACACATGGTATAGACCTACATGATGACAAAACAAACAAATGTTTAATGTTGGGGGAAAAAAAAAGTTCTGCGACTATGTCTGAGCCATTACTCCTGGCTAGGACTTCTAATGCTACTATCTATAACAGTTTATGAACATGTGTTTGTATGTACAAATATGTGTCTTCTCTTCTCTTGGTTGAGATACAGGGTGTAGATTACCAAGTGAGATAAAATTATACTGTCTACAAGGCCCAACAGATCCAGGGGCCTACAGGCTGTGTAGCCTACCCTAGTGGGCAGGTTGTAGGTTGGTAAGTCTTTTCTTCTTTTAAAAGGAATATGTATACAAACATACATGGTTTGGTTAACTTCTTTAAAGGCTGGGACCATTATCTCAAGATATTTAACTGCTTCTTCTTCCTTCATTAGAAGCATACACCGAGCTTGCCTTCTAAATGGTTGAGAGCAGTGTGTGTGCGTGTGCGTGTATGTATGTGTGTGTATGTGTGTGTGTGTAAGACAGAGGTGGTGGAGAGAGGAGGATGGCAGAGGGAGGAAACATTCCTTGTTTCTGCTGCTGTGCTGTGTACGCCATCCAGTCTTTCCACAGCCATCTTTCTAGATCAGAACTTCTATTGGATTCTATTACTCTCCACTCTAGGCCCCACCAAGGCTGGCATGAAGTGGTACACAACCTGTGTGATGCTCAGGCTGAATTAAAGATCTCTGAGCTGTCTTTTGAAAAAATAACATGTATCACCACCATTTATACAACTTTCCTCAACTATTTCATCATTCCTCAACTATACACACCTTGGGCTGGAGAGATGGCTGAGCGGTTAAGAGCATTGACTGTTCTTTCAGAAGTCCTGAGTTCAAATCCCAGAAACCACATGGTGGCTCACAACCATATGTAACAGGATCAGATGCCCTCTTCTGGAGTGTCTGAAGACAGCTACAGTGTATTTATATATAAGTAAGCTTATTTTAAAAATGTTTAAAAAAAACTACACACACCTTGCATTTTGCAAAGGTTTTGTTTTTTCTAGAAAAACAAAATTGTAAAAAAATTATTTTTTTCTTACTACAGACTTCAGTCTGCAATGACTTCAGAGCCTACCTAACTTCAAGCTCTTAATTTTCTAAAAGGCCTTGTTTTTCTAGTGGCATATATTTATATCAGGCATTTGTAAAGCTGCTTGTCCCCAGCTTGTAAATTTCTTGAAAGACAAAGAGTTTGAGTATATTTTGCATGGCATCCGTTCAGTCATCCATCCAAGGATTATATACAAAGTTTATATTCTCTAGACAAGCAAATGCTTTCCTTTAATGGAATTGACAATCTAGTGAATATAGATCAGAAATCCCTAAATATACTGTGTAAGATGATGAAGTGAGGAGAAAAAAGGGTGAAAGGGACTAGGGAAGGTCAAGGTGCACACGATTATTTCAGAATGGTCAGGAAAGATTACTGAGAAGTCCTGGTGCAAGATGCCTCCCTACTGAGTTGTTGGTCAGGAAGGGCCAGAACCTCCCCCTTCCCCTCCCCCTCCCCCTCTGCAGAACAATATCGGCTTTTGCCATTGCTCTTGGCAATGCTCTAGACCCCTTTGTTGAAGACACCACACACTCAGGTTGCAAGGCTCTGAGAAATAAAGCTGGCACTGACCTGGGACCCTCCTTTCTGCTGGCTGGCTTACAGTGCCAGAGGCACTATGTAGCTATCACTAGGGGAGAAAAGTCATCTAAGGTTTTACCCACTGGCACACCTTGCATGCTACATACTGATTCACTACACAAGGTATGCCCATTAGTTTAACAGTGTTATGTTTTGGGGGTAACAACCTATTTCTGATCAGATCTTGGGCCTGTTCCACAGAAGAATTTCATGTGTAAACCTGGTCAGAAACCCAAAGCTGATGGAATCATAGACCCTGAGAACCTACTGTTAGTTTGCTAAATGGGCATGTTCTTAGCTGCCTTCTAAATATTTGTGTTTATTTATACCCATAGATTAGTGTTGTTTCAACCTTAGAGTAGCTTATTTTTGTAGTGGGTAGTGGTGAATACAGAGATTCGTAACTGGTCAGAGTGCTAAGAGTAAGTGGTTGTTGAGTGTGTGGCTTAAATAGAACATCTAGACAGCTCCCCCATCCCCAGGCTCAGGCAATGTTGTGGAACAGGGGTCAGGGAGGATGGAGGAAACAGAGCATGGAGAAGTGTGCTGTAAAATGCTGTCTTCTGGTCACTACACAGCAGTTAAACTCAACAACTCACAGGAGCTGTGGTTACCTGCAGTCAACATTCCACCATGGATGGGAGAGTTCACAACAGCTCGTCCAGCTGTGGAGCTGTTGGTAATGAGTGGCTGCTGAGGAAGGGAGAGGCACTCACTCTTTGGGATGCAGCCTCCAGTTAATTTTCTCATTATCCAGTAAGCAACCCCAGAGACTCATACAAGCAAACCTAATTAAACACTGTAGGTTATGATTTTAAAAGAGAGGGCCATGGGAAGAGGGATTCTAGGAGTGGGATTATATAAGAAAATTTCAAAGATCAAAAATATTCAAAGAAACCAACCAAGCCTGGTGCTGCTGGAATGGACTCTATGAGCTTTAAGGTCTGAGTGGCATTTAGCAATGAAGTACAAGCAGGAGATGGTAGGAGATGAGGAGGCAAGTAACAAGATCAGGGACGGGCGGAGAATCAGAAGAGGGAGAAGCCAAGTGTACTAAGGGAAGGATTTGTTTTAGTTGGCGCTGAGAATACTAGACGGTTTGAGCAGAGGGTAGTCTATGTTATGGCTGGTGTGGCTACTGAAGAGAAAAATCAAACTAATAAGAGAACAATGGTTGGAAGATCCAACCATTGATTTTAAAAGAAAGGGCCATGGGAAGAGGGATTCTACTGGTAAGTGGATACTACTGACAATAAACTGAAGCAGGGTGGCAGTAGGAGAGATGGTAGCGAGTGGTGGATTGGGTGGATTTTGGAGAACTCATAGAATTTCTCTGTAAGAATACAAAGAGGAGCAAAGGTGACTAATAACATGCATGGAATTGGTAGGACACTCTGCCCACCACTGTTTTTGATTCAAAAGCTCCAGCCCAGGGTTGGCAACAGGAAAGTGAGAACTATGATTTATTAAGGCAGGAAAATCTGTAGCGATGGGAAAAATAATGACATCAAGAGACCAACTGTTTAATTTATTATCTCTTAAATCCAGGATGTCATAGTATCATCCCAGCATCTCCCCTTCAAATCCATGGCTTCAATCTAATCACATGCAAAAGCCCAAACTCAAGGACATTCTGTGATGAACCTGGCAAGTCCTCTCTCAAGTACCATTAAAAACACAAAACATCACCAACTCAAGGGGACTAAATACAACATGGAACCTTCGATTATACCCTGGAACATTTGGGCAGACTAGCAAAACCTAAATCCTGTTCAGCTTAGACAGTGGCAATGTTCATTTTAGGGTTTTTCTGCGTGTGTGCACACTGCTTGTGTAGAGGCTAGTGGGTGATCTAAATAAGCTGTGAGGAGCACCAGGATCTTTTCATCTTCACTTTTCCAGCAGTGGGCCGACAACTGCGACCGATTATACTACATTTTTAGAAACATGGCTTCTTGAAACTGACCCCATGCTTTCATGCTAGCAAGGCAAACACTACTGTGATGGTTTGTGTATGCTTAGAACAGGGAGTGGCACTATTAGGAGGTGTGGCCTTGATGGAGTAGGTGTGTCACTGTGGGTGTGGGCTTTAATACCCTAGTCCTAGCAGTATTCTGCTAATAGCTTTCAGATGAAGATGCAGAACTCTCAGCTCCTCCTGCACCATTCGGCCTGGATGCTGCCATGTTCTGGATCCTTGATAATGGACTGAACCTCTGAACATATAAGCCAGCCCCAATTAAATATTGTCCTTACAGGAGTTGCCTTGGTCATGGTGTCTCTTCATAGCAGCAAAACCCTAACTAAGACAAGTGCCAATGAATCTCCCCAACCCTAATTTTAGTTTTTACAATTTTTAGTGTCAAGAGGGACATTAGCATCAAGTAAAACAAAAATGAGGGCTGTGAGAGCTGTCAGCATCATTCTTGCAACTGCTCAGTAAGCCTAACATTGCTCCAACTTTGTTTTCAATGTCAGGCTTACAATAGATAATTAAGTAAAAACATGTCACATACGCAGTAGGATATATACATATAGAAATCAAGCCCACGCTCATGGTATAAACGAAAAACTGCAAGCATGTACATTATCTTTTCATTTGTTGTGTGTGGTATATGGACATGTGTGAGAGGCCAGAGGACACCACCAGACACTGTTCAGTTTAGCTTCTAAGACAGGGTCTCTCACTTAGCTTAGCTTCTTCCTTAGCGTCTCTGCCTCCATTTCTCCAGCACTGAAGTTTTAGGCACATACCATTGTGACCTGATTTTATGTGGATGTTGTGATCAAAACTCAGTTTTCTCCTGTGTAGACAGCAAGCACTTTACTCACTGAATCATCCATCTCCTTCACCCCAGAGATGGCCTTTAATATCATTACACTAGATGAAATTACCCAGAGTGAGTTGATACAAAAAAGGTACTAAAGGACCCATTTTATAGGGTCAGACAGAGGATGGGAACTAGCAAGGGGAACTAAAATGTTACAGAGGTTAGGAGACAAGAGTGGTGTCCCTAAATGAAGAAAGCTTTTTGTGGGGAAGAAAGTCAACTGCTGTCAGTGCTAATAAATCCACTGTGAGCTGACTATGGAGATCACCTGTGAACCAACCAAACCGATTTGGCAGAAGTGGTATTACTATTACTATTACTAGAACATGTGGCACCACTATATGGATTTCCTAGAGACAGGGTTCTTTCTACTCCTTACTAAATGAACACAGAACATGGTGATCAAGACAGCATAGCATCATCTACTGGAAAGCCACTCTCTTAGGGTTTTACTGCTGTGAACAGACACCATGATCAAGGTAGATCTTATAAAGGACAAAATTTAACTGGAATGGCTTATAGGTTCAGAGGTTCAGTACAGTATCAAGGCGGGAACATGGTAGAAACCAGGCAGGCATGGTACAGGAGGAGTTGCGAGTTCTACATGTTCATCTGAGCTGCTAGCAGAATACTGGCTTCCAGGCATTTGGATAAGGGTTTTAAAGCCCACACCCACAGTGACACACCTACTCCAACAGGGCCACACTTTCTAATAGTGCCACTCCCTGGCCAAGCATATACAAACCATAACAGCCACTGTCAAAAACATGTGAACTTCCTCTTCCACGGATATTAGTGAACAAAGATATGAGGCAGTAGACCATGGGTTTTCAATCTTCCCAATGCTGCAACCCCTTAATATCTAGTTCATGTTGTGATGACCCCCAAAATGAAATTACTTTTGCTGTAAATTCATACGTATAATTCTGCTAGTTATGACTCATAATGTATCTGATATGACCCCTGAGAACCACTGATCTAGAGGCACAGCTGGATTTGACGAGAATTGAACAGAGGACAAGAAAATTTAGGGCATGCAAAAAAAGTGAGTGTGAATAAAAGGGAGGACCAAAGAGGTGTTCTGGTGGCTGTTTAAATATGGACAGATATGGCTCAAAAGGCAAAGCACTTGCCTTGCAAACCTGATGACTTGAGTTTGATCCCTGGAAGCCATATAAGTTTATAAGGAGAGAAACAACTCCCAAAAGTTGCCCTGACCTCCATCTGTGTGTCATGGAATGGATCCCCACACTTGCACACAAGAATATTTTTCTAAAAGGTATCAAGAGCTGCACAGGGTGGTACATGCCTTAATCCTAATACTTGGTAGGTTGAGGTAGGCAGATCACTGTGAGTTCAAGACCAGCTTGTTCTACATCAGTGGTTTTAAACCTTCCCAATACTGTGACCCTTTAATACACTTCATGTTGTAGTGACCCCCCCAACCATAAAATTATTTTGTCACTACCTCATAATTTTGTTATTGTTATGAATCCTAATGTAAATACTTGGTATCTGACTACAAAGGCTGAGAACTACTGCTCGACACAGTGAGTTCCAGGACAGCCAGGACTATATAGAGACCCCCACCTCAAAAAAACCCCTAAAACTATGATTTCCAAAGACCTTTCTTTCATTTAAAGCCATAAAATGAAGCTAGGCGGTGATGGTGCACACCTTTAACTCCAGTACTTGGGAGGCAGAGGCAGGTCGATTTCTGTGACTTCAAGCCCAGCCTGGTCTAGAAAGTGAGTTCCAGGACAGCCAAGGACATAGAGCAAAACCTTGCTTCAATCTCAGCACTCGGGAGCAAAGGCAGGTGGATTTCTGAGTTCGAGGCCAGCCTGGTCTACAAAGTGAGTTCCAGGACAGCCAGGGCTACACAGAGAAACTCTGTCTTGAAAAAAAAAAAAAAAAAAACCACCAAAACCAAAATAGACAAACAAAATGACTCCCTAGACCTCCTCAGTCCATTCACTCTCAGCCAAGAATCACTACCTTTTCCTTTTTTTGAAGTAGGGTCTCATGTAGCTCAGACTAGCGGGAATTCACACACTAGGTAGCAGAGGATGACCTGGAACTCGGCACCTTCCTTCTTCTATCTCCCAGGTGCTAGGATCTCTAAAGCCATGTATCACCATATTTTCATGTTACTGCTTCAACAGGATTGTGAAATTTGTTTGATAACCTAGATACTCATAATTATCCAAATCTTTGAAGTCTTTCCAAAGACTCACTAGAGGCTTGCTAATGGTGTCCTCAGAAAGAATCAAGGCAATTTGTTAAACTTAGATCCTCAAACTCCTTGAGTCTATAATTACATATGAAGCCCTGGCTGGACTATTAGGTAAAAATGGCCCACGACACTCTGGAGTACTTTGCATGACCTCTCAAGAAAACCACACTATAAGGCCAGCCAGCAAACCCCTTCCTACTAGTCACCCTTACTTTATTAACAAAGATTAGGCATCTGTAGCAAGATATTATTAAGAATATGCATTTTGTTGTAACTCCTAGCTACAAATTGATGCATGTACATTATTCTTTAGTAGAATGAGATAAAAGTACCCATTCCCCCAACAACAACAACAAATAGAGTTATAGCTGTTAAGCCTATGTTTAAAGGCAAGGCACAAATTCATTATGGTGCACACAAGAAGTCTTCGGTCCCAATCCTTGGAGAATGTTGCTCTCCAGGTCAGGTCATCTTTTCCCTGCCAATATAAACACAATGCTGGCTAGCTGTCAAGAGCACATGGTAAAAAGTTCACTCAACCTCTACCACCTCCAACTGAGGCCATAGCCAGCAGCGCTTTGGGAACACAACCATAGGAAATTAATCAGTTAAAAAAAAGTTCATGAGAACAATTCCTTCAGAAGAACAGGAACATATGTTCTAAACTCTCAGTACTAAAGTCATATAATGTTTTTTTTTTTTTTGGTTTTTTGAGACAGGGTTTCTCTGTGTAGCCCTGGCTGTCCTGGAGCTCACTTTTCAGACCAGGCTGGCCTCGAACTCAGAAATCCGCCTGCCTCTGCCTCCCGAGTGCTGGGATTAAAGGCGTGCGCCACCACGCCCGGCTATATAATGTTTTTCAATCTTAAAAAAAAATTCCTCTTTACAAGTTCTGTTTCATTATCCCAAACTGTACAAGTATTAACAATAGACAAGAATGAATGGAAAAAAATGAAGTTTAATACATTTTACATAGAAAGTGATGTGCTTCACGTGTTTTTTTTTTTTTAAAATTAATCTGTGTACATGTGTGTGTGGTACCAGAGGACAACCTGTATGAGTTGGTCCCAGGGATCAAACTCCGCTCACTAGGCTGGTGGCAAGAACGTTTAACCTGCCTATTTTCTGGCCACGATGCCATAATTTCTACATTGTGGAGATCCATGTTCCAAAGCTTAATGTTTCATCTTTTAGGTCAAAGCATTTTACATATGAGTGCTCATAATGTTCTGGATAGAAGATATAATTAATATTGTGGAATAATTCATATTAAAATGCATGAAGGGCTGACAAGATGTCTCAGTAGGCAAAGAAACTTGCCTTGCAAGCCTGGTAACCTGAGGTTAATCTAGAAACCACATAAAGGTAGGAGAGAGAAATGACTCTCCAAGTACACTGACTTCCACAGGTCATGGAGTACATACACAATGATAAATAAAACTACAGTGTAAGAGACACTAAGAGGTACTGGAACCAACATTTTATTTTTGCAATCCCTAAACTCTAATCTCAAAAATAAAATGAATTTATCCAATGTGGCATTACTTTCAAACCTAATGTCTAACAAACTGAAAATAGCTGGGAGTAAGGTTAGAAAAGAAGAGTTTACTGACTTAAAGGTCAGAAGGCCCCCTCTGCGCTTATCCATGGTTTCGCCCATCAGTGCTGGATAATACAGAACAACCATTTCCAACCTCTTTGGTTCACACTTGTGAACGCAAAGGGAGCAGGAGTGAAACCAAAGCTGAAGGATGGGTCCCATGCTAGGAAAGCTGGCCTCCTCCACAGTAAGTACCCTTGGAAGTCAAGACTCAGGATTCATCTTCTCAATCTCCCCCAGCTACTGATTTGGAAAATGGAAAGATGAAATTATTTACTTAGGGTTATACAAAAGTTATCTAGCAACGTTAACAAATGAAAACCGTTACCACATCAATCAAATGTGCAGTAATGCAGAAAAACCAAATAAGCTAGGGATGTGGCTAAGTGATGGAGCACTTACTACATGCAAGGCTCAAGGTACTACAACCAGCATTGGGGGTGGGCATGTATATTCACCCTAAAAAATCTTTCACTTAGAACTTTATATCATGTTCTAGATAGATGTTTTTATATCCTGGTATATTTACCCAATAACTTTTATATCCCAGGCAATGTTACCAATTAACCCCACTCAGGAGTTCAACTTTTTTTGTGGGCAACCCAAAATTTTACTGTATGTGTGCATGTTGAGGTGTATGTCTTCAGGTCACTTCCCTGCAAAAAGACACTTTTGGCTTTATTTTGTCTGGCCTGGAACTTGCTATGTAATAAGCTGGCATTATGCTTTTGCTCCTGCCTCCTAAGTACTGGGATTACAGGCATGTGCCAACACTCTCAATTCACTATTTAAATTAAGCTGCTATGACATCAAACTGTACACTAGCAGCTATAAAACCCAAGCATATCAGTTTATCCTCTATGTCTAGCAGCCCTGGTGCCTGACAGCACTCTGACCTCATCAAATCCTTTGTGCTGACTCCAGGAGACCCAAGAACCCTTCCTCTCTGTGTTCTTTCTTTTGACATTCTGCATGACGTAAAGCATTCAATGATTCCTGCTTGCAGTGGGTAGCATGCACGAAAGAATTGAACTGGGTATTCTTGAATTTCTTCTACAACAAACCAATCTTTTATAATCTTCAAATCTTCAAAGGATGGGATAGTTTTTTTTTTTTACTCTGTAACTTCAATTAAAATGTGCATGTGATTACCATTTCAAGATCAGAAAAATTAGATCATAAAGACTGGTTATTTAAAAAAAAAAACCCAAATATCGACTTTTGTTTTTCAGAGGGTCTACCACTCATGGCACTCTTCCTTTCTCACTCTCTTCCAGGCATGAACTGCCATGTCCAACCAGATTTCCCCCCCCCCCCTCAAGTCAGGGTTTCTGTGTAGCCCTGGCTGTCCTTGAATTCAGAGTTCCACCTGCCTCTGCCTCCCAAGTGCTGGGATTAAAAGTGTGCATCACCACTACCCAGGCAGCAGAAATGTTTTTAACCATAAAAACGATGATTACCAGAGCTTGTTTCTGAAGGTCACTGGATTTTCTGTCTCTCTAACCATCCTGTTTATAAAAACCCAACAGAACACAACCAATCTAATTAAACTGTTACAATTATATTCAATAAAAGTAGCCAGAACACTGCACAGTACATAAACATGGAGTTCTGTGCCACATTAGGGTCCTTATGGAAGGAAGTTATTTCTCCAGTCTAGATTTATTTATTTTTTCATTGAGACAAGAGTCTTACTGTCTTGCTCAGGTTGACTCCAAACTCCCAAGCTTGAGAGCCTTCTAGGTGCATGTTAACTTCAAAATCTGTGTATGTTAAAAACTTACTTTCTTTGTATTTGTGCACACACAGCTGCTGGAGGACAACTTGGGGTAATCCTTATTTTCTAACACGTGCATTCCAGGGATCAATCTCTCTAGGGATCAAACTCAGAATGCCAGGTTTGGTGGCAAGTGACTTTACCTACTGAATCATCTCACTCTGCCTTCAAGTCTAGGGCTCTGATCATTGGACATAGTAAGATGAGAACAGAAATATATCGGAGACAATATATTTATTGAGGCTGAACTACTTGTAAATATATCACTGCTCCAGAAAAATGTACGGCCATCTTGTGACTAGCACTCAGAAGAGCAAATATTTACAGTTCAGGCTGGATACTCCTTATCACAATTACTTGGAACCAGAAATGTTTTCCATTTTAGTTTAGATTTTCAAATATTAGTGCAAGCACACACAAAGATTAAATATTTGTGGGATGGGAGTCGTGTATGTTTTTAATGTACATGGCTTGATCGTTAAGCAGATCTAATACTTTGGGTTTGCTTGCTGCTGCCTTTAAGTGCAACCTGAAACAAATGAGGTCAGGTGTGAAACTGTTATATCAATTATCTGGAGGCTTAGGATTTTAGACAGGGATGCTCAACCTATTGATATGACATCTTAAAGCACACAGGACACTTAGGAGACATGACTCTACTGCTCTCTGTCCTTTACTGTCTCTAACGTCCAACCCAGTTTTGCCTTTTTAAAATTTTATGAATGAATTATTTCATCACTAGGTTTCAAAGAAAGAATAACCCATGATGTGACCCTGAAGCATTCAAACTGAACACAATTGGTTATTTCAAATCCTAATAAAAATGATCATTTTCAATACAAACTGAAGATAGCATTACTCAGTTACAAGCCACCTAAAATTAACATTTGCTAAGATACACAGTGGGAGGCCCGATTTCAAACTTCAGATTAAAGTTAATGTGATAAAGCTAAGCCACAAGACTAGGAAAGCTTTTATTCAGTCTGACTCAGTTGTATTATAGAAATGCTATTCATATCAACTAAATATTCTTATGGCACAAAGCAGAGCTTCTGTGTTTAAAATGTTATGATCTAAATAAACACTTTTAAGGAAAAAAAAAAAAAGGCTGGAGTGATAGTTCAGCATTATGACCTCTTCTGGAGGATGCAGGTTCAATTCCCTGCATTTATGTGTCAGCCACAACCATCCACAACTCTAGTTTCAGGGGCTCCAATACCCTCTTCTGGCCTCTGGAGGCAACATACTAATGGACATACATACATACATGCAGGCAAACATCCATTCACATAAAGTAAACAAGAATAAACAAGTCTTAAAGATAAAAAGGAAAGAAAACATCATAGACAACACTTAGTTATAATCTGAGCTACAAACAAAACAAAAAACCCTCAGAGCGTTGTACATTAGTATTGTCTTTAGAGCATACTAGATGGTGAGTCTTGGAGATATTTAAGATATGCATCTGCTTTTCTGTAGGATATACTAAAATTTTGAATATCCATCTTACATCTACAGTATATTTAAGCAATGATTCTCTTATATAATAAAAAAATCAGATCAAGATTTGCCTATGAATTTCATGCTCTAAATATTTTTGGTTAGCCACCTGTCTTCTAGTGACAAGCCCTACTGTATCTACAACAGCAGACTTCTGTCAAAGCCCTCTGAAGAGAGAACCTATAGGATGAAGCCAACCTCTGAGTTAAGCAGGACAGGTTAAATATAACAAAGCTTTATTATTTCCAAGCATTAACAGTTCTGAATATAACCCTTCTCATTTCTCCTTATACAGCTTAAAGTTCAGAAATTTTTCTAAAATTAAAAATAATTGTAAAAGAGGAAATACTGTTTTTGTTTCTCTCTTCCTAGTGTGTCAATCATCATGTACTTTTCCAGCTAATTTGTGAATTAAACCAAAGAGCCTGAATTATACAGGTAATCCATCTCAAAAATGGTAAGACTTTGACTTCAGAATTTTATTTTAAAGGTTGTATGGGTCAGATTATGAGGGTGATACAAACTCGGATGATCTGTCAAGGACTTCATTGAGAAAAGAGTAACAAGGAAAGCTTTCCACCTTGCATTTGGTATAACCACCTGCTAGTAAGGTAACCATTCACGTTAACTCTAAGTTAACCACCCAAAGAAACCTTTCAGACATATCTCTCTACATGAACCATGCTGTTATTGCATTTTCTACAGCTGTGGTAATAAAATGTTTGTTAAGAAAAAAATATTATAATAATTTTTATTAAACCGCAGGCTCTTAGCTGAAATGAAGGCATGGGCCACTTTAGAGAGTAGCATATGAGAAGAGTATTACTATAGCACCACAAAAGGCTGAGGCACCATGACTGAATATGGTTCCTTTTGGGTGTACATTTTATGTCTTAACCTTTAAAACTCAGTCTTACTTAGATGGCATGTGGATGACAACTGACAGTTTGTCATAAACATGAATCCCCTGAGAGATGTTTTGAGTGATGTGTTAAATGCTAACATTGAAAACCCTTCCCGAGGACACAGTGCTATGCACACCCTTTCAACACAGCAACATCTGCCATGTGAGTGACAGCTCACGGCTTCTTCAGATCCTCTTCCCTTCCACAGCAGACAGAAGTCAATCATAGCATTGTGTAACTAGTGACTCAGTAGGAAACAAATTCTTTCCAATACACCTAATGAAATCAGTCCTCTATATAAATGCCACAAAATACATTATTGACCTAGATGACAAGAGTTCCACGGCCTAAAAGGTGTAACAACTCATATCTCGGTCATGGCTGCACGGCCAGATAACTGAGCGTCATGATGGGCTCCTGCATTCTTCACATTATGCTCATGTACAAAGTCAGTGTAGTTTCTATATGCAGTCTGGGGTGGGGGCAAGGCCCTTGGGTTCCACTGGTTTCCACCACGTTGGCAGCGGTCACTGGTAGCAGAGAGCCTAGATGGTTGAGGAGTGGGGAGTACAGTTAGTCAATAGGAATAAAGAACACGATGTGTAAAGGAGAGAGGCGATGTGATCAGCATGCACCACTGAGATGATAACATTCAAGAACAGCAGAGGAGGAAATCCATAGTCACATGAAGTACATGGAATGGGAACACATGAAAGCAGTATGAATTAAGTGAATTAATGAAATAAAGTCACAGAAGGCAAAACACTGATACCTACTCATGATGTTTCTGGGGAACTCCAAGGTACAAATGTTGGTTGATTTAGTGTGTGTGTGTGTGTGTGGGGGGGGGGGGGTCTAAGTAGAGCTTTATTCAAATATTTGAAAATATTCTACTGAAGAACAAAAACTTATGGAAAAAGAAGAATTTAAAAATGATCTCTAAAATTACACAATTGTAAAAAGTTATAATCCAGGAAACAGAATCCAGGAGCATTAAAAAAACTGCCCTCAGACATCAAACAAGTTTCTATCAGTGCTCCAAATCAAACAACAATCACAGGAGACTGGGCTTGTTCAGGGTGGCTTAGACTAAATTAACAAAAATCACTGTACTTTCTGCAATCAAAACTCATAGGAGCACAAACTGAAGTGCAACAGGCACACATACAAACAAAAGAATCACAAGCACAGGAGAAGTAGACAGCAGACATGCATCCACATGCAACATGCAGGTTTGAACAGAGTGACAAGAGTCCTCCAGTAGAAAGAAAACACCTGCCCTAGCTCAAAAGCCAAACTTATAAAGTAACACAAGGGCAGCACATGTTACATAATCACAAAGGGAAAACCATCATTCCAAATACAAGCCAAATTCATAACCCTTGATTTAGAGTCTCTAACAATTTAGAAATTAAATTAGGCATATGATCTGGTTTACAGATACAAGATTTTCTCAGTTCTATTTCTTTTTGTCTTTTGATAGGGTTGGGCCTGGAATCACAATCCACCCAAGTGCATGATTCTTCCCACGCCCTGGGATTACAGGCTTTATTTTGTTTGGAGATTAGGTTGCTCAGGCTGGACTCAAGTTCCAGGCCTCAGCCTCTCAAGCACACACCACTGTCTGCTGGCTTCTTGTTGTAAATAAACACTGTGGATTCCAAGTGATGTGAAGTATAGATTCTAAGTTACTAACACATCACATCATTCACCTAGTGAGCAGTTTCATTTAGGATGCCAGGAAAAAAAAGCTGAAGACTGTAACAGGAAATGAGGCTCAATTAAATTGGCTCCAAATTATCTGCCAGAGAGATGTTCCGTACTCTGTGCTTCTCAATGCAGTAATCAGTTTCCAAATTTTATTCCCACTTTCTACAGGAGGACTGTTTTATATTCTTTGAAATCTAAGCATGCAGAAACAAAGAAAGAGGTAGAATGCACGCTACATTAAGGGTAAGAATCAGTAGCTCTAAGACATGTCAGCTGTGGTTCAGTTCCATGCTCTGCTAACGTACTCTGAGGCTCATCAGTTTTTAGGGCCATCTCTACTCCATTTCAGCAAAGGAGGTCTCAGTAGAACCATTATAAAAGGAGAGGACACACAGCTCCAAGATATTTCATTTTTCTTGAATCTCAAATTCAATATTCTCTTTAAAGTCTACATCAAAGAAATTGGTAGTGCCTAGCAAATCAAATTAAACAGATTTAAATATGTACTCATTAAAATGGAATTAAATAAAGACAGCATAACACAGGATGTTAACTAATCAGATTCTCACTTGCAATTAAGATATGCATACATTAAGACAGTTCTTTTACAGTTGAAGACTCATCAGTATTTTTGTGTGATAATGGGCTTCAGTGGCACATTATGGAACATAACTGCTTGCCAGGGCTGTTATCTTCAGCATGAAATTGAAACTTATTTTTTTTTTTAGTTTTTCGAGGCAGGGTTTCTCTGTGTAGCCCTGGCTGTCCTGGAACTCACTCTGTAGACCACGCTGGCCTTGAACTCAGAAATCCGCTTGTCTCTGCCTCCCAAGTCCTGGGATTAAAGGCGTGCACCACCACTGCCCGGCAAAATTGAAACTTTTAAAAAGTCTTAAATAAATACTATAACTTGACATTTGTAGACCTCACCTTTGGTATGTGTATGTGAATACACCTAAAGTACCCTGTATCAGACAGATTCCCACAAGGACAAAAAGGAAAGGAAAGTTTAAAAAGGATCAAACAAGGAGAGAAATCCTCTTTGATTGTAACTGCAAAATTACCTGGAACTGAAATAAAATATACCCAACGATCGCAAGCAGAGTATCCTATAGTTAGTTAAGCCAATCCCAGTGAAAGAGTACATAGGACAGACTGGAAACAATCACCAACCACTGCTGACCCACCACCATGCAGGAAGAACTGGCTGCACAAAAAGCCGACCCAACCCTTGAGATGGCCACCGAATCTCATTAGATTTCAGATATTAACAAGCTAAGAGCAAGAGAAAAAGAGAAGACTCTCATGGATCATCCAAGTGCACTGAGTAACAGACGATACCCAACACGACCACGCAGCCCAAGTCATTTCTAAAGTACCCCTCACCAAGCCACACTGCTCTCTAGGAAAGCATGAACCCAACTGATTATAGCAAATAAGCCACAAAATATCCATATTTGTGTGTTCACCATTTATATAAATACCTTTACTTTCACTGGATTATTTCTCCAGCTCCCCAAACTGGAATTTTTATAAGAAAAATTAGTCACTCCCAGACTTTACTAAAGCCAGCTGGGTTATGTTTGCCTGTAGACAACGGTCCTCCCTCGTCCCTGCAGAATCTTAGGCTCACCACCCCTCCGACTACTCAGTAGGCTCCTTTTCAGCTCACAAATATGAATACTTTGTTTTCAATCATACTTAAAGTACTTTAAGATTACAGCTTAAGTTTTAGAATACAATTACGCAAGCAATATTTTGGTTTAGGAAGTTAACAAACCATTTCCTGTCGTGCTGCTCTGTCGCAGAGGTCTGTGGGAGATTCTCTATCTCCACCTGCACAGCGCCACAGGATGAGGAAGAAGTGACAGGCACAGGAGACATCACACCCCAAGCCTTTGGACAGAAGAATAAGGAAAGTCAAATACTAACAAATAGACACTAACATCAAGAAACAGGATATTAAAATGGAGTGCCATCTATATAGTAAATAAATGCGGTCAAATGTGGGAAAACTCTGCTAATTAAGATCAAAGTCTACCATGACTGGACAGTCTCTGAGCTCAGCACAAAATGGGAGACTCCCTTGTCAGCAGGTTTTCTCCTTCTCTGACTTTGTCTGGAGGGATTCTAAGCTTTCACCCTCACCTCTCCCAGCATAAAACTTGGAGTTCTCCATGCTAATAATAGGTCCCCAAGTGTTCAGCCAAGGAACTTCCTCTTCCTAGGCATTTATTCCCCTAAAAGGTATTTAATCCCTGGGTCACCCTGAATAAGGTGTATGCATTCACATTCGCCAACAAATGAAGCAGTTTCAACAAGCAAGGACCCTCTCTCCTCAGGACGCCCAAGGAGGGAAGGCCTTCCTCATAAAGAGCAGCTAAATCTCCTGGAGGAGGCCTCTCTTCCAGTCCCTCCATACTCTCAGCACTCACTCTTACTCCCTCTCTGGGCTGTGCCTTCCCCTTCCGCCTGCTGTGTGGACACCCCAAAGGGCAGCTCTGACTGGGAAGCCCTTTTCCAACTCCCAGCACTAAGCCAGTGGCATCTAGGTATGCAGGAAAATGGGAACCACAGCAATCATCCCAGACCCTGATGTTTCCACCCAGGAAAACAGGGACTGAGAAACCTCATTACAGACTGTGTTTTGCCTACCAGCACTCCGGGTACCCCAGGCACGGAGGCAGATACTCAGCCTGGCAGTCAAATGTTTGAATTTAAATTTTACACACTAATTTTAGATAATAAATGAACATTCACACTTACTGATGTGCCAGATTTATAGGAATAGAAAATGTTTTATGAATCATCTGTTCTACTTGCATTGTCTTAGTAAAATAGGAGATGTGATAGGGGTAAGAAAATGTACAAAACTTGTAAAAGATCACACATTACAAAAATCCAACTAATACCATGTCAGTCACTGTAATTATCTATGTGCTCTAGGACTTTAGAAACTTACTGCTATCTTACCTGTTGGGAGTCACTTTTCTGAGCGGAAGCATTAAGAACACTGTAAAGAAGAGAAGAAAACCTACTAATAAACGTATATAATAAAGGTTAGGAGTAAGGAAAGGGAAGGGTGGAATGTAATTAAAATACAATAAAAATGTAAAAAGATAAATGTGAACACAGACTCAAACTGGAACAAAATTGATTAAAAAAAGATTTCCTCAAAATGAATATAAACTAAGTTCAAAGTTTAAAAATATGTATCTAACTTGCATATTAAAGTGCTATTTTATAGCATACTTTAATTTTTTTCATGACACCAAAACAGTAACATCTTGTGATTATGAGTTCACCTATCTTAGATCTAAGGTATCAATTCATGCTTTGCAACCAAATCATTGTAAGACTGAGAAAATAAGATCCAAAAGCATAACTGTATAGTCTTTTGATAAGTCTGACATATGTACATATGCACATACAAAGTTTACCTGTAATTTTTCATTAACTTTTATTTTTAATGATGCATGTTTTTTTTCTTTTATTACTAATAAGATAAAACATTCTAAGTTAAAGAAATCCTACATATAAAATTCTTTCTTTCTTTCTTTTTTTTGAGGCAGGGTCTCATGACATAGTGCTGGCTGAGCTGGCACTTGCTATGTGGACTAGCGTGCCCACTGCCTCTGGAGTGCTGAGCTTAAGGGAGGGCACCATTCCAGCAGCTTGACTTTCTGAGATGAAATATACACTATCAAAGCAGCACCAACAATGTTCATGTTTTGTTCCAGTGAAATTGTTTTGGTGGTTTCTCAAACTACAACTGTCACATTTACTATCACTTTTCTATGGGTATTTATATTTTCCATATACACAATTGTGCCTTACATTACTAGCAATCTCCCAACACATGCTCTCATCAGGTGCCATTGGCCAAACAGGGTACCAAGCACTCCCATCCTAGTATTATCTATACTTGGAACCTTCAAGTTTCTCTCTTCCAGATCTCTGAAGTTTTTAGAAGTCTATATAATCTCACCCAGTGGCTCATAACCTTCTTGATGCTGTGACCCTTTAACACAGTGCCTCGTGTGGCTGACCCTTAACTATAAAGTTATTTTGTTGATACGTCATAGCTGTAGCTTTGCTACTGTTATGAATCGTAATGTAAATAGCAAGTATGTAACCCTAAAGGGGTTAGGACCCACAGGTTGAGAACTACTGACCTAACTGGTTGGTTTTCCTTCCCCATATTTCATTTATTATAGGTTAATTTTTAAAAATAATTCTATCCCTCACACTTAAAAAAGATTCATTCTATTTTTATTTACATGTATGTTGTGTGTATGTGTGTGTATGCTTATGTGCACACATGTATGAGGGTGCCTGAAAAGGCAGGAAGGTGGCTTGGATCACTTGGAACTGGAGTTACACAGTCGTGAGCAGCCCAATGTGCAAGTAGGGAGTGAAGCTTGGGTCCTCTGGAAGAGCAGCTACCATGCTTCAGCACTGAATCTCAGTTACAGTATCACTATTAAGGATGCTGAACAATGTCTAGGACACCTATCATCCAGTCCCAGCTCCCTCTGCCCTTTTTTGCTATGGAGCTGTGGTTGCTCTTCCCAGACTACAGTATCCTGATTAAAGTGACTTCCTAGTCTATATGTAAAATCTCACCGAACTTGTTTGGAGCAAAAGTTAGCCTCAATGAGTCTATGGTTCACGTCTTACTTTGAAACGTTTCTTATAGCACTTAATAACTTCAGTAGTAACAAAAAAAAAAAAAATTAAACTTGAGAAAAAAAATCAAGTCATATTAACTAAATCGCAACTTCCTGTTTTGAATCTGAACTTAATAATTAAAAAGTAGGGCTTGGGACGTAGCTCACTGGTAGAAAGCTCGTCTAACATCCAGGAGACCTGGTTTTGAGGCTTAGTTCCACAAAGACAAGAACAAGCAAACAAACCAAGCAATAGTGATAAAGAGACAACTGAAGTTAATTCAAGACACTTAGTAGTAACTTGGTTTCTGATTCTAAATGTATATTCCGAGCACCTTAGAGAAGAGCCTCGGGAGAGTCCCACATGCAACAACTGACCCATTTTCTGCTCATGAACAGCACCTACTTACTCTCCTCCCCTTTCCTGTCTCAGCGCTGCTCTAACCCAGGTACAAAGGCACTTGCTCAGTCTCCTCACTCAGGAGAAGGAAGCTCCAGTGGGAGGAAACCGTATTTGTAACAAAACCATCAACTATGCTTTAAAACACTAACTTTTCTCAGTGTACTTTTAGTTCAAGCTCACAAGAAGGGGAAATATTACAAGGAAAAAGACAGACTTACAAAACTGTTACTCAAACTGGTATATTCTATTCAAGAGCAGAGTACAAGGTCAAGAAACATCTTAGGTCAAATAGTTGTACCCTATAAAAATGGCTGTTCTCCACAGTCCACTGGAGCAAAACCAGTCATGCAAACAGAACGGCAAGGGCAAAGGGCATGGATGCCAACACAAACTCAGGTTTTCCAGAGTACTATATGAGATTACTTCAGGAGGGATGGCACTCTCTCATCATTTAACTTCTGAAAGCCCACACACACTGGCGCACGCACACACACACACACACACACACACGCGCGCGCGCGCGCGCACACACGTTTATGTGCATGTGTCTATGCATGAGTACATACACCTGTGTCATTGGAAGCCAACGCAGATCACCTGAAGTTGTGAGCCACTCAATTTTGTTTTGTATAATTTTTGAGATTATAACATAATTATATCATGACTCCCTTCCCTTTCCTCCCTCCAAAGGGCCACCAGTAGCCTGTTTCTGTGGTCTTCTAGAGTCAAAAGTATCACTAACGAAGAGAAAATGACATTTATCCACTAAAGTGAAATTAACTTCAATTCTAGGAAAGAGACCATGCTTATTCTCACTGTGCTGTAATTAAAAGTTAGTACTTCAGAACACCTTACAGAAGAGGCTTTTTTACTTTGCAAATAAAATCCTTAACTATTTCACATCATGTCACTGCTTAAATATTTTGTTCCCATTTCTGCTACTCTTTAAGGTCAAATGCCATGTCCCAGGCTGTTTCAGGAAAGTAAGACATGACCTACTAAAGAAAACAACACCATTTAAAAACACAGAGACAACATTAGTTCCCAATTTCCTTACAAGCACAGATTCTAAATAGTTCAGGGAAAGATAAAAAAAAAAGGTAGAGGAGTTGGTGAGATGGCTCAGAGGGTAAGAGCTCTTCCAAAGTTCCTGAGTTCAAATCCCAGCAACCACATGGTGGCTCACAACCATCTACAATGAGATCCGATGCCCTCTTCTGGTGTGTCTGAAGACAGCTACAATGTACCTACATATAACAATAAATAGATCTTAAAAAAAGGGTAGATTATACACACACACACACACACACACACACATATATATTTAACTTTTATATGTATATATAAAATGACTACTCAGTATCTGAAAATAACAAACCTCTTTTGAAGAGTTCTAAGTCAGACACACAGACAGACAGACCCATTCAGCCACATCCCACACAAAGTTATGTTTATAGGTATTGGTCTGAATCTGATTTGTATTATCATTATTATTATTACCATTGCCACTTATTATTATTATTACTACTACTACTGTTATTGCTATCCTTCCTGAGACAAGATCTTGCTTTATGAACAGGTTGGCATCAGACTCATGGAAATCTAGACCCACCTGCCTCTGGGCTCCTAAGTGCTGGGATTAAAGGCTTGTGTGCCAGCACACCCAGCTTTGACTCTAACTGTTTAATAAGCATCTGGAAGACACCAAATACATGGCTGTTTTTGAAAATAAAGTGGGACAAACCAAAAATGCAAACAAAACACACCAAGGTTTACAGAATGCAACTAAATAGTGCTCAAGGGGAACCTTACAGCTGAAATTGTTATTTATGTATTTAAAGACGTTATCCTGGGTATGGTTGGCTCAGGCCTGTAATCCCACCAGGATTACCAGGACAGAGTTGAAATTTAGTGTAGGGTACATAGACCATCTTTTTTTTTTTTTTTAAAGATTTATTTATTTATTATATGTAAGTACACTGTAGCTGTCTTCAGACACACCAGAAGAGGGCGTCAGATCTCATTACGAGTGGTTGTGAGCCACCATGTGGTTGCTGGGATTTGAACTCAGGACCTTTGGAAGAGCAGTCGGTGCTCTTAACCACTGAGCCATCTGGCCAGCCCTACATAGCCCATCTTAACCCCACTTTAAGATAACACCAAAAGGACAAGGAAGCTGGGTGGGTGCTGCATCATTCTAATGCCCAGCACTTAGTTAGCTAAGGCAGAAGGACCACATAATTAAGGCCAGTGGGCCATCTTAAAAAAAAACAAAAAACCTGGCTTCAAACAACTAAGTTCCAGGCCAGCTAGGGCTGCAAAGTGAGGCTCTGTTTTAAAAACCAACAGAAAATAACAAAACACAGCAGCGGTCTGAGGCAGCGGTGGCAGAGCACTTGCCCATCTGGTCACACTAGGCTCTGGGTAACAGAAGAAGTACCCCGGAAGAGGAGGAAGCAGCCAGAGCAAACTAAATTGTAAGAAACGAGAAGGAACAAATATTAGAGCAAACATCAATTAAAGGCTAACAAACTGAGTCTTCAGCTGACCAAAGAACGAAAGGAGAAGAGATCAGCTTAAATGAGAAAGGAATCAGGCACAACAGTACTGATCTTACAGAAACAATATGGGAAAATAGGAACTACGTATATACAATGACTGTATTTAGCCTACAATAAATTGCTTTTACCTAGAAACCCACCTTTCTTCTGACACTCTGAAATTAATAACATAGCTGTTCCTACCCTATTCTACTTCTGTAAACAGCTTCATTTTTCTGAATATTAATTCATCTGGTGTGTTTTTGTTTCTTATAATCCTAATGCCTGTGAAAATTTGACATTTTGCAAGGCCTTCAACAAATATTTGTTTAATTAACAATTGCAACTATATAAATCTTCTCAGTTCCTACATTACAAGGCAGTACTTACCCAAGATCTTCAGGTTGTGTTGTGCTGGCTGACAGAAGAGAAGAGAAGAGAGAACATCTTATTAGTCCACCCTGCATAACAAATTGCTTTACTATTCAAAGTAAAAGCTCAACTCACTGCTCTATAAAACATACTTCTCAGCCATCGGCTGTGCTGCAGGTCAGAGCAGGAAGGCCAACAGCAGCAGTCACTCTGAGGGTCTATTCCTTTCTTTTTCAAGGGTTTACTTTTATTTCTGTGGACCTGAGTCCGTGTGTGTGGGTGCAGTGTACCCGGAGCTCCAAAGAAAGCCTGAGATCCCTTGGAGCTGGAGTTACTATTGGCACCTGCAGGCCACTTGTGGGTTGCTGGAACCAAATTCAGATCTTCTGTAAAAGCAGTATGCTCTCGTAACTACTGAGCTGCCACCCACCCATCTCTCTAGCACCCTACTCTATTTTTAAAGACTTATGTAAAAATTCATGTATGTGAGTGTGTACATAAGCACCCAGTGAGCCTGTGAAGGCAAGAGGTCTGAGATGACCCTGGAGCCTGAGTTACAGGTGACTGTGATCTGTCTCACAGAGGTGCTAAGAACTTCTGGAGGAGCGTATCTGCTTTTAACTCCTGAATCATCTCTCCAGCCCAACATCTATTTGTCTTAAAATTCCATTAAAAAAATGTATTTCTGCATGTGTATGTCAGTGTCACAGAGCATACATAAGGTCAAAGAACAATGTGTGGGAGTCCATTCTCTCTTTCTGAAATGACCTGGGCCCCACAGATCAAACTCAGGTCAAGCTGAGTGACAAGAAACTTCACTCATGAACTAAACTGTCAGCTCACATCTGTCTTTTAAAGTAACTTTCTCTAAGTCTCATAGACTAAGGCAACTAACTCTGAATTCTGTCAGTAGGAGGATGAAGTATTAAGGCTTTAAACTATCATTTAATTATGTTAACTCATAACCATATATTTAAATTTACAACCACTCAAAAACTTGAGTACAGATCAGTCAGAAAAATTAATTTAAAAACCCACCGCCACAGTCAGCGCGTGGCAGTTTTTTGTTAAGTGGTGATGATAACCTGACAGTAGACATGCTTCAGTAGAAATCCAAACACAAGTTTTAATTTATCTTTTTTTTTTTTTTTTTTGGTTTTTCGAGACAGGGTTTCTCTGTGTAGCCCTGGCTGTCCTGGAACTTACTCTGTAGACCAGGCTGTTTTCGAACTCAGAAATCCCGCCTGCCTCTGCCTCCCAAGTGCTGGGATTAAAGGCGTGCGCCACCACCACCAAGCTTTATCTTTTTTTTTTTTAAAGCACATTTTTTTATTAGATATTTTCTTTATATACATTTCAAATTTCAAATGCTATCCCGAAAGTTCCCTATACCCTCCCCTGGCCCTGCTCCCCTACCCACCCACTCCCACTTCTTGGCCCTGGCGTTCCCCTGTACTGGGCATATAAAGTTTGCAATACCAAGGGGACTCTCTTTCCACTGATGGCCGACTAGGCCATCTTCTGATACATATGCAGCTAGAGATATCAGCTCTGGGGGTACTGGTTAGTTCATATTGTTGTTCCACCTATAGGGCTGCAGACCCCTTTAGCTCCTTGGGTGCTTTCTCTAGCTTCTCCATTGGGGGCCCTGTGTTCCATCTTATAGATGACTTAAATTTATCTTTTAATGAAAACTATGCACTTCTTTTAGAGTTAAAATATTTTAAATGCCAGATAACATTTATGATGTTGTAAATATCTATTCACAACAGACATTGATAAATATTCTATTTTGTGGGATTTCTCAACAGTAAATTGTAATATGGAACAATATAATTTATACTTTTTATTTATTATTATTATTATTATTATTATTATTTGGTTTTTCAAGATATGGTTTCTCTGTTTAACGGTCCTGGCTGTCCTGAAAGTAACTTTGTAGTAGAGACAAGGCTGGCATGAAACTCACAGAGATCTGCCTGCCTCTATTTCCTGAGTGCTGGGATTAAAGACATACACCATCATGACTGGCTTTCATCTACTCATTTTATATTGTCTTACTCTCTGTGTCTTTGTGTGAAACACATATGTCATGGTGTGTGTATGTCAGAAGAGAACTCCTTTTATTTTGTAGGTCTTGGGAAATGACTCAGGCCATTAGGCTTGGCAGCACAGTGCACTTAACACGTAAGTCACCTTACCAGCCTAATATGGAAAAATCTTTACTGAAATCTTCTTTGGGCCCGGAGCAATGGCTCAGTGGTTATGAGTAACTGCTGCTCCTCCAGAGGTCTTGTTTCAAGTCTCAGTATCCAAACCAGACAGCTCACAACTGCCTACATTCCAAGCCAGGGTACTGGCCTTTATAGGGTGCATAAAATGCCACACATGCATGTTTGCATGTGCACACACACATACAAATAAAAAAAATTTAAATATGTTCATTACATGCTAATATTAGAAAAATATCCAAGGGGAGGAACTGCATTTCATCACGCGATTTGAAAGACACAAGAGAGAAAATACCACTCTACTGAAGACATACTAAGTGTGACCCTGCCCAGAACATCTGCACTGAGATTACTACCAAGTTTAATGTCAGCCAATTACAGGACCAATATTACGCAGCTTATTAAAGTCAGACAAAGATGGTTTTAGTTAACTAAAACAGACTTGAGAAAACTCAGGCAGCTTCCTCTCCAGCAAACAGGAAGTGTGAGGACAAGAAGACTGTCCAGGAAGGAAGGACAAGCCTGTGGAGCAGGGCTGCACTTCACCTTTCATTTGCAGCGTCCGTCGGGAATACCGCTTGCTAGGCCTTCTTTCAAAGGAGGTTGATCTTCTTGCTTTATTAGTTTTTGTGGTCTGATATTCTGTTTTTCCACTAAAATAAGTGAAGCAAGTCAACAGGAAGACAGTATGAGGCAACCAGACGCAGAAGAGTAAAATGTCTGCATACATATTATCCTGCACTGAAGCATGCTGAAGGGAACTACTGCCATCGATAGTTTTGTTTTTCTCTTTATCCAAATATTTTTTATTCTCCAGGCTTTGGTATTATACATAACATTAATAACATAGGATTTCTTCTAAGTATATATATCACCTATATATATGTATAAAGACTTATATATTACCTATTAAAACAGAAGAAAATGTCCATGCTATCAGGGAAGCACCTCTCCTTTCCTAGCCATAGGAATTAATACAAAATGTGTAATCCGGAACAAGATTTCCGGTTAGTTCTTTGATGGTCCTGTGGATTAAACTTCAGGCCTTACACATGCTAGGCAAGCCCTCTACCAATGGGCTACATCTTCAGGCCCAACTGAAGTTACTTTTTCTGTGATTATTTCTACAAAAGTGTATCTAGATACACTTAAAAAAACAATTTTGTACTTGTTTGTTTGCCAGCTAAGAAAATCCCTCAGCATTTCTGACATGGTAGAACAGAAATTATCTTCAGAACTCTCTGTGGCTGACTCGTTACACTATGGGCACTGTCATCCCTGCTTTAACTGAAGACTCAAACTGACCGCTACTCAAATATAACAGACATTTTCCAGTTCATGACAGAGGAGCTGGTAAAAGCCAACTGGCCTTCAGCCACAGTATTGTTCATATTAATGTCCCATACATTTTCTGTATGAGATAAACCTGTCAGATTGAAAATTTACCTTGTTACATAAATTTAAATTGTGGCTTATTACATATAAAATTTATTAATATAAATAACAATAATATAACTGATTTCCCATCTAGTCAAGAAATTATTAACAATAACAATACTTCTTTAAAAATTTTGGCCAGTGGATATCTTTGGCAACATACTTTATTTCTCGTGTCTTCTTTTCTACCCCAGTAAAATCAAGAGTTAAGAGTGATGTGAAAACTTGGGGAACTGAACCTGTATCTAAATCGGGATCCTAGTCGAATGAATCCTGATCGATGGGAACTCTTTTGGACAGGTCCTCGGAGGCGGAAGAAGGCATGGTGCTCCACAGCACATTTCCATAAGTGTTTGCAGGCTTTAGGGTGATCCAATCTAAAGACAAAGGTATGCTCTTGTTCTTTGCCCTGAAAGACGAAGCGATGTTTATTAAGTCACTTAGCCATGTCTTCTATTGCTGTAATGGAAACACAATCAAACCAACACCAAAGGCAGCTGGGCATGTGGTACATGCCTATAAGTCGAGGACACAGAAGGAATGCCACCAGGCCAAGGCCAACACTGCATGCATAGTAAACTCCAGGCCAGCTAGACAGAAAAGGAAACAATAAAGGTGCTGGAGAGATGGCTTAATAGTTAAGTGTAGGCACCGCTACCTCAGGACACGATTGGTTCTCAGCACTCTTATCAGACAACTCATAACAGCTCTACACCTGACACTTTCCAAGGTCCTCTACACTAAGCACCCACCCACACCTTGTACACATAATTAAAAATGAAATAAACCTTAAAAAGCAATAAAACCTCTACTTTGTTCTTGGCAACTTTTTGGTGGGATGGGGGACCAGCCATCTAGACTTGTCAGATAGGTGAGCACCAGGCTCAGTAGAGACCCTGATGCAAACAGGTAAGGTGGTGAGTAATAACATCCAGTATCTGGCCACATGGACATTTACACACATGTGTACCTCCATACACAATTCCATACGAACAAGTACATATAACACACATGAAAAGCCCATGATACAAACAAACAGAATTATGTGCTAAGCTGCTGGCATGGACATCTTTAATCCCAACACTAAGGAGGCAGAGGCAGGCAGAGTTAGAGGCTAGCCCTGGTCTAGAGAGAGAGAGATCCAGGACATCCTGACCCTGTCACCAAATATTAAAAACCAAACCAAACCAACCAACCAAAACACCAGTATGTGCTTTAATAAACCATGCTAAAGCTAGTAAGACTTGCTAAAGCTAGATGTGGTGTTCCATGCCTGGAATCCCAGCATCCAGAAGATAGGGCAGAGGGATCACAAGTTTGAGTCCTGAGTCCTGAGTTCCAAGGTATCCAGGACTACAGAGTGAAAGCCAAAAAAAAAACCAAACAACTCCAAAATGCGACAAAGAACTAGGGTTATCAGGTTATCAATTAAAGTATGACCACATATACCTAAACACATAATTATATCTTATGTTTTCATAACAGACTAGTCATATCTGCAGTGGTTTGAGTAGGAATGGCCCCATAGACTCATATGATTGAACGCTTGGCCCATAGAGAGTGACACTATTACAAGATTTGATCTTATTAGAGTAGGTGTGGCCTTGTCTGAAGAAGTGTGTCACTGTGGGGAGGCTTTGTGGTCTTATGACCACAATCTTCTTTTGTGTTTAGATCAAGATGTAGAACTCTCATCTCCTCCAGCACCACGTCTGCCTCCATTACCACCATGCTTCCCACCTTGACAACAGTGGACCAAACCTCTGAAGCTGTAAGCCAGCCCCAATTAAATATTGTCCTTTTAAGAGTTGCTGTGATCATGGCAATAGCAATAAAATTTAAACTAAGACAACATCTATACTCACACAAAGAGGGAAGTGTTAGTAACAAACTATTTTCAGTCAGGACCTCTTCAGGAACCACTGAGGTGACTAATTAGTTACAAACACTAGCAGCAATTCCAGATGACCTGGGTTCAATTCCCAGCAACAATATGGTGGCTCAGTAACAGTGTAACTTTAGTTCCAGGAGACCTCGTCTTCTCCTATAACCCCCTTCTAGTTTCCATAGGCACTGGGATCCATGTGGTATATGAACACACATGCAGACAAAATACCCATACACATTACATAAATTTAAAAGAGCTCTTTTGATTGTAGCTGAGTGTGATGGAATATGCTTGGAATGCCAGCATTCAGAAGGATGAGGCAGGAAAATGAGGAATTCAAGATTATGTTGTACCTGGCTACTAAGGTCTATCATGTCCAGATAGATCTTCCTGGGTGCAAAAATGGAGACTCCTTTCCTTAGCAGGGCTTCCTCTTCTCTGCCTGCTCTGGGGAGCCCGATTCTAATCTTCTACCTAAGGAATGCCATGTAGTCCTTGGAGAAGTGACAGGTGCAACTTCCTGGAATGCTTCTCCATGCAAATGAAGTATCCCAAGAACTTTAAACCTCAGCCAATGAAACTTTACCTAAGAACCCCTACCCACTCTTAGGGGTCCATATGTATATATCCCTTGATTCCCCTAATAAAGTATATGCACACAAGCTGTTTCACTGACTATCATCTAAGAGAGCTGTAACACTCCGCCCCCACCCCAATTCACTCCAGGACGGGGATCCTGGTGACCCACCCATTTCAGAATTTGCTTCATCCTTTCCTATACAGTGCGCATCAGGGCCCAGACACTCTAAGGGAAGACAGAGACCATGGAACCTGGCTCCACTCCATCCTTCCCTACTTGGTGTGCAGCAGTGCTGGACATCCCAAGGGAAGAAGGGAAAACCGAAGCCACAAGAATGTTGGAAGAAAGCACCTCATCGACCTGTAAGATAAAGGTGTGGGAAAGTACTTTCTAGACTGGACCCCATTTGCTGAGTAATTAAGTCAACAACTGACAAGTAGTATCTCATAAAACTCAAAGGCTTATCTACAGCAAAGGAAGCATACAATTATGTATAGAAGAAATAGACCAGCAACCTGGCTACTTTGGCAAGGGATCACATCCAAAGACCTTCTAGGTATATATGGTCTGGCCAGAATGTAGACATGCTGGATTATATAATGATCTGGCTAGAATGAAGATAAATCTTTAGTACACACCTTTAATCCCTAACGATGAAGGTAATGCCAGTTTGTAGAAGGAAGCAGTCATATTTGAACTGAGAAGGAGCCAGAAGATTAGAACATATTACCAAAGTTAGTATGAAGCCAAGTAGAGCAACTCACACAAAGCTGAGAGAAGCTGGATTGAGTCAGTATTCTTGGAAGATTAGATTGTATGGAGGCTAGAAGCATCTAGGCTTAGACCTAGGGATAGTTAGAAGAGAGAAAGAAACACTGTATTCGCATCGCACATCTTGGGTATGGCTCTCATCTCATCCCTCCATTAGAGAAAATAAAAGCAACAATTACAAGAAGCCCAAAAAGTGGGAGACATCTTTTCCAGCTATACACACTACAGAGGATTAGTATTCAGAATATATAAAGAACTCAAAACAGTAAGAAAAAAACAAAAACAAACAAAAAACAAAAAGAAAAAGAACAAACAACCCAATTAAAAAGTAGATTAAAGATCTTAACAGAGGTCTCAAAAGAAGAAATTAAAATGGCTAAGAAGCATCTCAAAAAGTATTCAACATCTTTAGCAACCTGGGAAATGCAAAGGATGGCAAAGGTGAAAACACCCAGCAATAAACGATGGTGAGGACTTGAGGACAGGAATCACCAATTCACTGTTGGTAGAATGCAGACTGGTGCACTCACCCTGGAAACCAGTTTGGAAAATTCTAAAAACAGAACAAAAAAACTAAGACAAAGACTGTTATATATGAATGAGCTACAGCATTTTTGACCCATGTTCAAAGGACTTCACATTGTATCACATAGATACTAGCTCAGCTGTAAAGAAATATAAAATATAACTTGTAGGTAAATAGTATACTGAGTAATCCAGACCCAGAAAGACATGCTCCATGTCCTCTCATATTTGCAGATTGCAACAAATCTTTAGATCTTTACAGCTTTAGATTATACAGCCTGAAGTAACTACGGAAACCGGGAGTAAAAAGGGACCATGGGGGGGGGGGGCTGGAGCCTTAAAAAGGGGAACTGTAGGACACTGTTGCTATAAAGAGGAGAGAGGCAAGGAGGAGGGACAAATAACACCAAGGATGTCAGAAAAAGCTACCAGGAATTATTCTATGCTTATTTAAAATCAATCTCTCTCTCTCTCTCTCAGGCCACTTACGGTGACAATGTTTCCCACTCCAAAACCAATTACTATCTAACAAAGAAAACAGTGCCAGATACTTAAAACCTACTTTTAAGTTGTTAGTTAGGAAAAACCAAGAGACTCTCCTCCTCAAAATAACATAGGCTATTGCCATTATATTTAGTGCCTTCCAGGAAAAGAAGGTACTTTTGTACTGCTAAAGACACAACATACTCTGGACCCAGGATTGGAGGACTCAATCCGGATCTGACCTGTAAGGCTCCTCCTTGATGACTACCTCAGTATTAGAAGGAGCTGTAAAAGCTGCCAAGTGAGAAAGCAAAGAAGTAGGTCTAGCTGGCTACTTGAAATGTCTACAAGTCACAACAATGACCAGCATAGCAAAACCATCCTAAAGGTACAATAGTGGCACTTACATCTTGGCATGACCCGACAGGCACTTCATTGAACTTAAGGTCTGCTTACTAGAGGGAATCCATGCTGAGTCCTGTAAACTCAGCCAACTACTTATGGATGGTGAGGCCAGGGAACCTTGAAAACCCACTATGACCATGGGTGCTAGACCCCCAATTACTATAACCCCTACAGTCTAAAGCTCGGGGAACATTGCATGAGATGGAGATATTGTAAGAGGCAGAGGCAGGCAGATCTTTAAGTTGGAGGCTAGCCTGGTCTACAGAGTTAGTGCCAGGACAAAAAAAAAAAAAAAAAGCCTGTGTTGTTTGTGTGTATGTACATGTGTACGTGACACATGCACGGTGGTCAGAGGACAATCAGTGTTGGTTTCTGTCTTCAGTCATGTATGGCCCAAGGATCAAGCGCATGTCATTAGGCTTGAGAAGAAGCGCCTTCACATAGTGAACATCTCACTGTCCTACAGTGTATGATTTTTGGTAAGAAAGTTTAAAATCAAACTTCACCAAGATAAAAAAGGTAGCTCTGTAAATTTCTAGGAACTAAACAAAATACAAATCTAAAATACCATTACAAACAAACAAAACAGAACTTGGAAACTTTGCATTTCTTGTGACTTGTCCCTGGTTTTATGAAACACATCTAGAGAAATGTAAACAAGAGGGAAAAAATGAAATTATCCAAAATTAAAACAACCCCCCAACAAAAGACACAACAACTTGAAATGTACCCACTTTTTCCTGTGTGAAGTACTGTAAAACAAAAAGCAAATAAAAAAATGGGGAAGGGAAAGGACCATCGGGGAGGCAGTGTGGGGTAACCGGATGACAAAATATCATATGCAGGTAGGAAATTCTCAAATACAAAATCTCTTTTAAAAGACCCAGATATACAACTACCACAAACACTCACTACTGTACTATAAAGTTCTTTCATGTCAATTCCACATCTTACTAATGTCAAATATTCAGAGACGTTCTATCACAAGTGACCTGTCTGTATGAAAGACAGAATACAGTCAGACTCTTTTGGGCAGTTAGTATACTTAATCAGGTCACATATATCCTTCATAACTACCGAGAAATGTAGGCTCTTATCACAATACAAGAGACTTTTCACCTGGTCTTTAACAATTAAAAGAAGTGAAACTTAAAATACTATGATTCTAAAATCTTTTATCTTCCAAACTTCAGAAAATTGTTAAAACATAACTGTTGCCTCTGCTTACCACTTCTTATAGAAGTAAAAACAAAAGGTCACTTATAAGCTGAATGGAAACATGAAAACATACCCGAATATGATAAAAGCTAAGAGGATATCATTTTTAAATGGGAGCACACTGAAATTATGTAAAAAAAGAAAATTAACAAAAATATAAAATCACATTTTATCGTAAAGAATACCACCAGGTGGATCTCTTTTGTTTATTTGAGACAGGGTCTCACTACTGGCCAGGATTAAATGGCCTGAAATTCATTATGTAGAGCAGGCTGGCTTTGAACTCAGAGATCCACTTGTACAGAGTACAAGAGTACAAGCCTACAGAGTATTGGGATAAAAGGCAACTGGCTTATTTTCTTAAAAATTTCATTAGGAATAAAAGCATAGTCATCTAAATGTAACCACTGTACACTACAAAAACAAACATGCATTTATATTATCTTTAAGCTTAGTGGCATAAAATGAACTGAATGGGGAATTTTACTTCAAGGTATATGCAACGCTAAGCTTTTGTTTTATGGCTCTCCATACAATGAGGTACACCACCACCTGTTTACCACATAACTGTTAAGCAAGTAATACAGTAAGTTCCTACCTGATCATCATCTTCCACAACCACTAGAGTTAACTTATTCTTCTTAAAATCCAATCTGGTTATCTTGGGCCTGTAATAATATAAGATCAACAGATTAGGGGAAATCTTCTCCATCAAGTACGTTTCTTCATCTTAATTCTCAACACTGGTAAGGAAAACACAGCCAGCCCCGCCTGTCAAAGTCTCTAAAGGAAAGGCAAACACATATTTCAAAAGCAACCAACTAACAAAATGATGCTCCCATCTATCAGATATTAAAATTATAAAGGAAATAAGAAATATAGTGTATTTTGCATACCCCTAATGTGGCATAATAAATTCTGTAACCCTAGGTAAAATGTTTCAAGATTAAACAACACAGGAATTAGTTATAGCAAAAAGTCATTATATGTATTTTTAAAGGGCATATAAGAAACTCTCACTGATTATGATTTCCAATACTGTTTTTACCCACTAACACCTGGAAATGAATTTGAGTTTAGGTGGAAAGTCTTGAAGTCAACAGTCTTGGCATATTACAAAACTTTAGCTCTTATCTATAACATATGCCAAAACTCTGACTTAGTTCTAACAAAAATGTAGTAATGTAAACAGCTTCCCAATTCTATGCTGTAGGGCTATGAAATCTGTACAATAACTCTAAGTATGGAAGATGGAAATTGGGAAAAAGGAGGAGCCAAGCTTGAAAAGTAGGAACAGAAGCACTCCCATCTCCTCCCTTCCCATGAAGGGAAGAGAGCCTATGGAAAACACTAAGAATGACAGAGCCACAGGAGGGCAGGTGGGGGGAGGGCGGGAATCGTGTAAGAAACATGTCGTAAGTATACAACACGAGGTAAGAATACTAAGACATGCACTGACACACGTTGAAACTAATGGGCTACAGACCTAGAGTACTTAAGTTTGCCTCTGGGGAGAGAGGTTACAGATGAGTAAGGGAAGAACAGGAAACAGTAGCCTCCTTCACTTGCAAACCTCTCAGCATTCGTTTCCACACCTTTTTATTCACTAATGATATAGATACATTGACTCATTAAAAACAAGACACTGCTTACCAGAAAAACAAGCCAATTTTGGTCTCTCCTTCAAAAACAAGGACTCCTGTTGGAGTCAGTCCCAAACTATAGTCATTGCCATCTCTAGCCTAATGTAAGGAGAGAAAATAAAGTGTTTGTACACATGAAGCAGGTTTCATATTTTCATACAAGTGGATCTTTTTTCACACTAAATAAAATATAATTATATACAGGCTAAAATTATAATCTAGATGTCTCTGACAAATAATCCGTTTCAGGTTATAAAGTGTCAATCTTTACTTTTTAGTAAAGTCTCCTCAATAGTGAGCATTGGTGGTATCACAAATAATAAAAATAAAAAGTAACCTAATTTTTTTTCTCAATGTAAAAATCACATTTATACAAGGATTTTAGATAATTCTGGGAACTTTAGTTTTCTCTTGTTTCATGATCAATCTTTCTTTAGACTCCAGTCTTTTGTTTTGTTCTGATGTTTGTTTTTGTAAGTTAGGGTCTCTACACAGGCTGGCCTTGAACTCAAAAGAAATCCATTTGCCTCTGCCTCCTGAATGCCCAGATTAAAGGTTTGTGCTACCAATCCCAGGTGATTCTAGTCTCTCGATATCTAATTTCAACCATTTTCCTTACTACACATCCAAAATACTCAGAGGTATTCTATAGAAACTCTATGCCTGCCCAAATACCGTAGCATTCACATTCTATGCCTTTAATCCTAAAATGGATTTTTAAAAAATGATTTAATTTTGTTATTGTTAAATTATATGTATATACACATTGGGTACAAGTGTCTACTGAGTCCAGAAGAGAGGTGTCAGATCCCCTGGAGCTGGAAGTACAGGCATTTATGTGGATCTCAACACAGGTGCTGAGAACTGAACTCAGGACTTCTACAAGAACAGCACATGCTTGCTCATATCTGCTGAACCATCCTGCTAGCTCCAGAATAAAATTTTAAAACAGGTACCACAACACAAGGCTTACCTTGACCACGTGCATATCAACACCATACATTTCTAGCCATTTGGCTTTATTCAGGTAATTGGTTTCTGCTTGTGCTGGTGTCTGACCTCTGAAAATTTAAATATAGTAATTATAAGATCATAAACAAGAGCGGAAAAAAAATGAACAATGATGTTGGTGATATTTAAAATGTGATGAAATAACGAGCTACCTGTATTCCTTCCATTTCTCAAAAATAGCCAGTTCCATCTCTTCAGTCTGGATGGGCACAAACCTGAACTCAGAGACCAGTTCAGGACTATGTTCAGCAAGATCATAGTCGCCAAGTTCAGCTACAAATACAAGTTAACACAGTTATGTCATGTTAGTGACACCAAGAAAATGCTTTAAAAAACATTTTGTAAACAAAGATTAAGATCAGTAAAGCTCCTTCTTAAGCTACCAGCTATTCATAATGCCTAGACCATTCCGCTCTAATAAATCTAATTTAGACTTGAATTGGTCTGTACACGTATGCAGTGTGGTTTGAGACGAACCCCTACAGGCTCAGGAATGCTTGGTCCAAAGCTGGTAGAACTGTTTGGGAGAGATTCAGAGGCAACTTGTTGGAGAAAGTGTGTTAATGAACCGCCTTAGGTCTAAAACTTCCATGCCACTCCCAGTTAGCTCTCTCTCTGCCTCATACTTGCAGATGTGCACTCAGTTCCTGTTAGTGACATGCTTACTTGCCTGGTGGCATGCTCCCTGCTATAATGGTCATAGACTCTTACATCTGGAACTGAGTGCCAAATTAAATGCTCTCTTTTTTAAGATGCTTTGGTCATGGTACTTTGTCATGGCAATAACAAAGTAAGACAATATAAATCACATTTGTTGTTGGTGACTTTTAAATATACATTTCTAATTTATTATTAATATATTGACATATATTAATGCTTAGCTTTTGAAAATAAATTTCTGTATTTCCATAGAGAAAAAACTTTGACTTTTAATTCATGTTTTAAAGATTTATTTACTTATTTAATGTATATAATTGCTCTATCTGCATGTATACCTACATGCCAGAAGAGGGCATCAGGTCCTAGGGTAGATGGTTGTGAGCTACCATGTGGTTGCTAGAAATTTAACCACTGAACCATCTCTCCAGCCCAACCTTAATTCTTAAAAGACAATCACCTGAATACCTAATTAAAAAAAATAAATTAAAAAAAAAAAGACAGTCACCTGCTATCAAAACAAAAAAACCCACCACCCAAGATGCATGCTGTAATCCTTTTCTATAATTCTCTGTGAGGTATATACACTGGAGTATATACACTGGTATATACACTGGAGGTATATACACTGGAGTGTTTGAAGACACAAACCTACGTCTGTGCATGCAGAGTCCACAACAGGATGTCAGGTGTTTCCTCCTACTGCTTTCTGGCTTATGGTCTAAGTCCAGTTTGGATGGCCATCAGGTTCTTGGATCTGCCTGTCTCAGCTCCAAAATTCTAGGAGACTTTGGCAGATATTGATATGGGGCCACATACTGGTATCTTTCTACCCACAGATTAAGAACCCTCACTAAGTGATCTATCAATCCCACATAAACCTTATTTGTATGCATGTACTTTAGCTGTCAAGGGGGGCAAAAAGACACAAGTACCGCTTTTAAATTTATGTCTCCCCTTCATTATGGAGATAGAAAGCACGTTTTAATTTGGAGACAGATTTCAATAATGAAAAAAGCCAAATTAGATAAAAATTCTTATCACCAGGAAAATATGCTTTAATAATAGATATCCAAAATAAGTGAAAACATTAGGTCTGATAAAACACACAAATGTAGTTTTATAATCTACACAGTGACAAACACTACTGATCTTAGAATGATGAGAATGTACAACTACTAAGGCAAAAACATAGTTGTGAGCATCATTAACTCTAATTACAATATCATTCATTTTATACACACACACACACACACACACACACACACACACACACACACACACGAGAACTGTTTCCTAGACTCAAATTATAGTTTTCCTTTAAAATGTCAACTTTTAAGAGAAAATCCCCAAGTTTAGCAAGAAGCAATTTAAACATTTGGCTAAGTTTTCCACTAACCTCATTTACTAAGGAATACTTTAGAGTGACCAATTGGAGCTTTAAAATATGTACTGGCCCCATCTTGTCTAAGTATGTCCTGAGTCTCCATGAACTCATTTTTAAGAAGACTAAAGAAAGGATCATGTAGCAACCATGATCAACCATGCTAGTTTACTCTTCTGTTACTTATGGAAAAGCAATCAACCTAGGGTTCTATATTAACGTCTATTCAATTACCAGGAGGCAGGCTGCCAACTGTTTCATTGTACTACAGACGGATAAGGAGCAGGGGCTCCTCAGTGAGAAGCAGTGGCTGCTCTCTTGAGAACCTGGGCTTGATTTTCAACACCTACATGGCAGTTTACAACTGTCTGTAACTCTAGTTCTAGGGGATCAATGCCCTCATCTGCCATCCATGGACACCAGGCACACACATGGTGTACAGACATAATTGCAGACAGAATACCTATACCCTTAATGCAAAATAACTTTTAAAAAAAAGGAAGAAAAAATAAAAATAGCAAAGAATTGAGAGGGAAAGGCCTGAAGACAACAACTTTTAAAAGAAGTCCTTTAAAACCAAGCAGAATTCAAAAGCCCGACGCTGGTAGATTCACATAGAAACAGTGCTGTAGTTTCCCTAGGTTGTCACTGAATTTTTTTTCTTAAACAAGTATCACACAAAAGAATTATGTTTCAGCCTTAATCAAGCACAAGAATCACGTACCTTGCAGATTATAAGCTGCCAACTGAACTGCTGTATCAAAGGGACACTCTAACCTGAGATCAAAATATAAATTTTTCCGTCAATTTATAATCTCAATTTTAAGCTGAATAGCACCTCAAGCATTTGTTTTTACACAACTTTGAACTTATGTGTGTTCACTTGTGTGCAGTGCACTTGACCATGTGTGTGTATGTGGAGACCAAAGGGCCATATCAAGTATCTTCCTTTGTTTCTTTCCACATAACTCTGCTGGAGACAGTGCTTGGCACTGGACTTCGAGCTCACTGTTTTAGCTACAGTGCTGGCCAGCCAGTGAGCCCTTAGCACTGGGGCCACAGATGCCCACACTGCTCCTGGGTTTCATATGAGCAGATGGGATGAAACGCAGACTCTGTGCTTGCTGAGTCATCATCTCTCCAACCCTGAACTGAATTTGAATTTATTTTCTAAATTATTTTTCTACTACTCAAGAATTTTGCAGTTATGTACTAAATAATTTAATACTCACTTCCCACTGAGAATATCTTGTTTTAGCTGAAGAACAAATAAATACCTAAGAAAAATAAAAGGCACAAATTAGCTAAATAGAACAATTCACTCTAGGAAAAAAAAATTCTATAATTTTAACTTGAGAATACTTTTCTTTTTTTCAAACAGGATTTTGCTATGCAGCCCTAAATGGCTAGGAACTCAAGAGATCTTCCTGCCTCTGTCCCCCAGCTGCTAAGATTAAGGGTGTGCACAAACATACCCTGGGAAAATGTTCTATTTTGGTTTGGTTTTGCAAGTCAGGGTCTCTGTGTAGCCCTGGCTATCCTGGAGCTCACGCTGTAGACCAGACTGGCCTCCAACTCAGAGATCTGCTTGCCTCTGCCTTCTGGGTGCTGGGATTAAAGGCATGAGCCACTACTGCCTGGCTAAGAGAACATCCTTAATTACAGAATTTCACTGCAGAAAAATGTGTAAGGGGAAAAACAAAACAGGAAAAAGGAGGGAGGGAGTAAGCAAGTCTGAAGTAAGAGTCAGGACAGAGGGCTGAGTAGAGCAGAGCAACTTCAGAGAAAATGCCAGAAGGATGTCGGGGAAGTGGACCTGATAATCCTCATATACCTTCTATATGAGGGCTGTAAGGATAACAGCAGGGAATACAAAAGCAAATCCCTCAAAAGGTATTCTTAACAACTCAGCTTCTTCACCAAGAAGGAATACATATGCAATAAAGAGGCAGTGTAAAATAAAGAAAGGCATACATACTAACAGAAGACAGATTATAGTGAATGTCAATAAACCTAAGAATGAAATTGTTAACACGTTATCAATTCTGTTTAAAACCTTATCAACTGACTCACTGGCCACCCCCAACAAATGCATGAAAATCAGCACTTCATGTTTTACAACAAATAAAAGAATCAAACACTTTAATTATTTTTAATATTTTAAGACAAGGTCTCACACTGTAGCTTGGACTAGCCTGAAATTCACTTTGGGACTCAGATTAGCCTTGAATTCACAGTAATCCTCCTGCCCTAGTTTCCTGAGTGTTGGGATTATAGGCATGAGCTATGTGGCTGGAATGCAACATCTTAAAACATCTTGTTGTAGAATTAAAATTCGTCTGACACTTTTATTGATAAGGTTAGAGAATACTAAAATCGGTCTTCTCAAGGTCTTAGCACTCCTGACACACCTCTGAACACTCCTGACACACCTCTGTCTTACCGGGTTAGCTCCTCACGAAGATTATTTGGTTCCGAGGAATAAAACTTAACTCGAAGATGAAGACAATAGGGTGAACCAACTGCCATTAAAAAAAGAAAAGAGCTTTAATTTTTATTAATTTACTAGTAATCTTCAGTCAGACAGTTTGCTGAAAGTTACTAAGTATAAAAGGAAAGAACAGATTATTGTACCACTACTTCAAAGTACAACATAAGCTAACATTTGACAACAAAAGTTTTAAAGTATACCAAGCACAGCACAGCAATATCTCATTCGTCTGTCAAACATTAATTCTAACACTTCAGGGCCATCTTAGTGGAACAATCAAACAGCCTGGAAAACCGGCTGACTGTCCTTCTAGTGAGCACTGAGTATCGCCAACATGAAATAGCTCAAGGCCAAGCATCCCACACTTTCAAATCCAGTCCAGTGGACTCACTAACTGCTATGTTCCCAGCAGCTCTGCCCCAATATTTTACAAAGTTTATATTTTATAAAGTTTGTATTTCAAAAAGGCAGTTAACCTACCCTGAAATTCGACACTGCAGGGATAAGCCAGACTGTGGGAACCAGACACTGGTATTTTCTCAAGTTCTGCCAACTTAACTACATTTTATATGAATTATTATAATACATTATTATACATATATTATAATACATTATTCTTAAGACTTACTTTTAATTGTGTGTGGGGGGCAGGGGGGGGGCTGTGTGCATGTGCTGGACTCTAGCCAGGTAAGGTAGCTCATGCAGGTATCCACAGAGTACAGAAGAAAATGCTAGATCCCCTGGAGTTGGGAGTTAGAAGCAGTTGTGTGAGCCACTGCTGCAGGTGTGGGGAACTGAATGTGGGTCTTCAAGACCAGATTGTGTTCTTCACTGCCGAGCCATCTTCCCAGCACTGTTTCATTATTTTCTTTAAAAAGAAATACAAGTAAAGGCTGAAGCGATGGCTCACTGCTTAAGAGCAGTTGTTGCTCTTGCAAAGAACCTGGCTTTGATTGCTAGCACCTATTTGGTTCACAATCATCCATAACTCCTGTTTCCAGGAATCTTCTGAACAGCCAGGGCACTAGGCACACACATGGTTCACATGTATGCATGCAGACAGGGCACTCATATATCTAATAAAAATAAATTTAAGTAAAACTTTTAAAAAGACTAACAGGTCTTTGGTGTTTGCTGACTACACAAAGTCAGAGGAGATAGTAAATCTACCAAGTATCTCTTAGTAGCCCACTATGCCTGATCTGTATCATGAGTCTCCGGAAAGACAAAGGGAGAAAATTATTATAGCCTTAAGGTCTCGAAATGTTTCCTAGAGCCAGGTAGAATCCTCAACAAACAAACAAATAAACAATACCCCCGCCCCCATAAAAATATAAAACCCAAAACATTTCAACACAACTGGGTGGTGGTAACACACACCTTTAATCCCAGCATTCAGAGGTAGAGAGGTAGAGGCAGAGGCAGATGGATCTCTATTTTTGAGGCGAGTCTGGTTGAGACAGTCAGGGCTACAGAGAAACCCTGTCTTGGAAAACAAAAACAAAAACAAAAACAAAAAAAAAAACAAATGCAAAAACCAACAGCAAAAACCCCCCCAAAACAACCAATCAATCAAAAAACTTCAACACAAGTAATTACCTAAAGACAAGTTAAATATTTCATAAAAATTCAATCTAATTTGTAAGCTGCAAATGTTTCTTCTATAAACTCGAATTATAAGCCTCTTAACCTAGGTTAAGGTTAAACCCATATAAACCAGGCACTGAGTGGGTGTATATTACAATGAAAGTTTAGAAAGCAAGGCACAGCAGAATACACCAAAATTCCTAGCAATACTGAGGAGGCTAGAGAAGGCTTCTGAGCATGGGGCCAGCCTAGGCTACAACTTGAGTCTTGGCTGACATTTCCTCCCAAAAAGCAGATAGTAAAAACACGCATAGGAAACATAATTTTTGAAATGTCCTTATTACTAAAAATCAGTGTCTCTGATGTTTCATTTGCACTATTTTCAAATGATTTCCCAATACTTACTTTTTACTTGCTTTTTGATGCTTTTTGTACCATCCAACCAATGCTGTAAACAGAAAAACAAAAGTTGAGTACTTATCGGACTGGTAGGACTTTAACATTTAATGAAGAGCTATTGCTTACTGCAACTTTGTTGACAACCACAAAGCAATATTTCACAAAGGGACTGAATTTGAAAAAGGTGGCTCTTACAGTTTAGATTATACCCAGTTCCCAAATAAACAGCTCTCTTGAGATTGTTAATGAAAAGAAGGCTGTAGCTACAACTCAGCTATCACTACAAGCATGTACATAAATCAAATTTAGAAAAATATCAAGGCCTGGCCATTCCTTTATAAGATTCACAAGCAGACCCTAACACTGAGCTGCCAACTGATTTTCTGTTTTCTCAACTGCTTTCTGAACACTGCAAAACTGACCAACTATTTAGCACTCATTTAAAGAGCCAGAAGGGCTTCCCTCAAAATTATGACGTCTATCAAATGAAGCAGGCATTGTCCTGCTTCACAAATAAAAATGTTTCTACTTGAGAAGCAGAGTTCTGCTTTCAACAGTTATCAGCCTTTTAATTTCTATAGCCTCTTCACTGGGAAATGTTCACAACATAAACAAGCCTGAGTCAATCCCTAATGCGAGCACTGACAAAGCACTGCCAGCTCAGTTCTCATTACAGACCCCTCCCATTGGCCTCTTACAACAACAGGCAGAACTACCATACACAAGGGTGAGCTCTCCTTAGCATGCTTTCAATTCCAAGCACCAAAAGAAGGGAGGGCTCCTGTGCTAACTAGTCCACAGAGCCAAGGATACAGTTTCAACAATCCTGTTAAACAAAGAATAAATAAGGCCTCACTGTTACCAGGACTCTCCTTACTAATTATCTGTCTGGCTTCTTCTCTCTTTTCTATTCCAAAGTACGGAAACAAAACAGTTTCCAGCAGTGTGCACTTCTACCCTTTAATAAGATGCTCTTGTAAACATTTTAGGCAGCAACTGGACAATGCTTTCTGCCTTGGTTCTGGGGGAGATTGAACCCAGGGCATCAAACATCCTAGACAAGAGTCCTGCAGCTGAGTCACATGACAGTCCTATGTTAATGTTTCTTCTGGATTTCAAGTTGTGTATGCTACTTAGCCATTTTTCATTGAACAAATTTTTGGAGGGCCCACTTCTAAACATCTTTCAGCATGGAAAATATTCAATTGTACAAATCTTACTGACAGGCAGAAAAGTTTGATTTATTGAGAATGACTTCAACCCGGAACAGCAAATAGTGCTTTCATTTTGGCCCAGAACCCAATATTCAATTATTTTAGACTTGGGATAGCCTAATGCTATTACACCCTGAGCATGAAATAAAAACAGTTTCTGTGTCTAGAATGTTTGCTCTCTGAACCACTCAAGGCCCTCCAAAAATGTTTGGACCTTGTTCAAGTCTTATTCCTCTTACTGTAGTTGGGGGGGGGGGGTGGCAACAAAAAACAAACCCAAAACCCTATTCATGGCTGGTCATGTGGGTATTGTCTCAGGGAGCCCTGCTGTGCATGCACAAATGAGCACATCTCTCCAGGTAGGAATCTTTGTTAATAGACAGCAGCTAATGCCTCAAGAACTCATGTATAGGGCTGGAGAGATGGCTCAGAGGTTAAGAACACTGATTGCCCTTCCAGAGGTCCTGAGTTCAATTCCCAGCAATCACATGGTGGCTCACAACCATCTGAAAAGGGATCTGTTGTCCTTTTCTGGTGTGTCTGAAGACAGCTACAGTGTACTCACATACATAAAAATAAATAAATGGGGGGGGGGACACATCATGTCTAATTCAGAAATAAATGTACAAAGATTTTCCTGCAAGGAATTCCATAAGAAAAATCCAAGAGAACAATCTAATAACAGACTGGACAAAACATTTAAATATGACAGAAGCATAATATAGCAATTAAAAAATGAAAGCAAATAGTTAAAAGATCTAAAACAGATACTTGTATTTTCAGGGCATATAGGGAGGGATGCCTGAACCCCTGGGTCTATGTAGCCCTGGATGTCCTGGAATTCTGTAGACCAGGCTGGCCTTGAACTTCTGCCTTTTCCTTCTGAGATTAAAGATATGTGCCACCATGCCTGGCCACACAGCTGTATTCTAAAGGACATACTGTAAAGTATTACAAATTCTTTTATCAAAATGTACAAATGTATACACATTTACATTGAGCTAACAATAAAGTAGTAAATGAGATTACTGGTGAGGGGCTGGAGAGATGGCTCTGTGGTTAAGAGCACTAACTGCTGCTCTTCCAAAAGACCAGGATTCAACTCCCAAGCATCCATAAAGTGGCTCACAGCCTTATGCAATTCCAGTTTTAGAGGATATGACTTTCTCTTCTGGCCTTTAAAGGCACTGTGAACATGTGGTGCACAGACATCTACGCAGGTCATACACCAAAGAAAAATAAAACTGCAAAAAGTATTTTTAAAAAAGATTTATCTATGTGAGTACACTGTTGCTCTCTTCAGACACACCAGAAGAGGGCCTCAGATTCCTTTACAGATGGTTGTGAGGTACCATGTGGTTGCTGGGAACTGAACTCCGGACCTCTGGAAGAGCAGTCAGAGCTATTAACAGCTGAGCCATCTCTCCAGCCAACAAAAAGTATTTATATGCAGTTATCTCAGCAGTTGTGAGCACTTGCTTCTCTTTCAGAGACCCTGAGTTCAGTTCCCAGAACCCATGTCAGGTGGCTCACCTCTTAACTCCAGCTCTAGAGAGTCAATGAATGCTCTCTTCTGCCCCTGACTTCCCTATGTGTATCACATGTAGGCACACCCTTGAACACAAAGTATTAAAAACAAACATAAACCAAAAGACTATTTTCATGATTACATTTTTCTACTCTTACCAATGCCCTACCATTAAATACAAAATTATGCCAGTAAAGAAAGGATTGGAGATGTATACAAAACAGTAATTTCAGTGTTCGCTATGGATTCCTGTAGCTCCTCTCCAGTAAGACAAGTCAAACAAACACATTTAAAGAGCAACTTAGGAGCTGGGGGAGTCCTGGTCACCATTCTTATGAGGAAGGTCTGAGCTCATGTTTGCGGATTCTCAAGTCTGTTTTCTTTCATCTCCTCCGCATTCCATGGCCAGGGACTGGAAAGTTCAGAGCTCAGAGTCAGGCGCTGATGTACTTCCCTAGAACCAGGGGCTCTAAGAGTTATGTTTAAATTGCTAAGAAGATAAAGATGGAAAGCCTGCAGATACAGATTCTTGGGTGTAAAACTGAAACAGTTTATACCTTAAAAAGAAAAGAATTCCCTCCGACTTCCTATTTTTAAAGTTTAGTTGATACTAAAAACTAAAGATGTTAAAAATAATCTAGAAACTGTATTTCCTTTCACTCTAAGCAGCTGGTTATGGAAGAACAACTTACTCATGTATATTAAAAGACAATAATATATAATCACAAACATAACAGGCTTTTAACTAACCAAAGAATGACCTAACATCAACACACACACAAAGAAAACTGGGTTTGTAATCAAATAAAAACATTTCTGTTTAGTCTAGATGCTAAGAAACACTTCCTAAGTAACTGCTTTCCTTGGAATTAACAGTTTGTCATAAATCATTTCAAAAGACTTAGACCAGCCATTACAAAATATTTTCAAGGTATCTTTGGTAAAATTTGTAAAATGTCAAATTCATGGCTGAAATGTAGGTGACCTAAGTATGTAAATCATCTTTAAAAAACCCAATACGCTTATTCCTTTTGCATTTTTGTCTTGCATATATGGATGTGCACCACATGCATGCTTGTACCTACGGAGGCCAGGAGAGGATACTTATTTTCTATAAGGTGCTTTTCTAAGGTAATTCATCACAGCAACACTGGAGCTAGAGACATGGTTCAGGTGTTAGGTCAGGTTCCTGCTCATTCACAGTTCTTCAGTTCCCAGAACCTCCAGAAGGTAACCAGAGGAGCCCCAGGCATTATGCAGGCACTCATGTACATAAATTGAAAATAAAATCTTTTAAACATTAAGAAACCAGAGAGATCAATGACCTAATGGTACACCTCAAGGTCTTAAAAAAAAAAACCAAGAACAAGAAAGCCAAACCTAAACTCAATAAGAGCTGAGATTAATGAAACAGTAATCAAAAGAGCAATATAAAATACCAACATAACAAAGAGATGGCTCTTTAAAAGGATAAACAGTATTGGTGAACCACAGGGTAAACTACTATTACTACTAATTACAGGTTATATTTATAATACCTGAGACAGATTACAAGAAGTAGTACAGACGTCCACATGATTAAGAGGGACCATTATGAAAACTTATAAGTTAAAGAAAAAAAAAAGAATAAACTCCTAGACAAATGACCTACCAAAATTAAGCCAAGACACTGGACAAGAGTAATACTGAAAGGCTGGAGAGATGGCTCAGGTTAAGAGCACGAAGTACTCTTCCAGAGGTCCCATATTTAATTGCCAGCACTGCCATGACGGCCAAGATCTCTCTATAATTAGTTACAAAGGATCTAATGCCTCCTGGCCTTTGTAGGCAATGCACACATATAGTACACAAACCTATATTCAAGAAAAACAATTACAGATAGCAAATACAAATAAATCTTAAAAACCATATTTAAGATATGGTAATAAAAGTTCCCAACTAGGACAAAGGCCAGGGCCAGACACACTCACTGCTTACTCTACCTCTAAAAGTAACCAAATCAATGTTCTCTAGAGTACTACACATAATAGAAGGGGGGATGCTTCCCAGCTCTCTACTCTAAAGCCAGCATTGCCATGGTAATAAAACCAGGGAAGGATTCAACAGACAAAAGAACCAAAAACCCATGGAAGAGTTCCTTGATGAACATGGCTGCAAAACCTCTCCATACTTGCAACTTAGAATCTAACAACATGTTAAAGATCACTCTTGGGCCTGGGGAGATAGAGGGCTCAGTGGGTAGAGAAGCGCTTGCTATACAAATCTGATGATCTGCGGTTCCAATCCTGTATCCCAGATTAAAAAACCAAAACCAAACAACCCACAAAACACAATGCAGGGGTGTGCATCTGTAGTACTAGCACTTCTATGGGGAATTGGGTGGTGGGTGTGGGAGGAAAGAGAGTCGGCTGGAAACTCAAAAGTCAACTAGTCCTAAGTATGTCTGCAGTGGCAGAAACAAAAGAGATGCCACCTGACAAGGTGGAAGATAAAAGCCAACTCCCTAAATTGTCCTTTGAACTCTAAACATGCTCCAAGTCATGTGTATGACTATATACACACACATACCCCAAAGCCAAAAACTGTAAAATTAAAAGTTCCTGTAATGCAAAAGAAACAATCACCAGAGTTGAGAGACAGTCTATTCAATGAATGGTGGAAATCTTGCCAGCTATTCATCTCCAAGAGGATCAGTATCATAAAAGAGCAAAACACCTAAGAACACAGACTTCACAGTAAATGGGCAAATGAAATGAAAATGCACTTTTCAAATGAAAAGTACAGCTGGCCAGTAAGTAATTGAAAAGTCAACCTCCTTAGGCTCATTAGGAAAAGACAAATCAGAGCTACAATTGAGATCCTGTCTCAGCCCAGCCAAAATAGCTATTACCAAAGCAGGGGGAGGGGGCCCCTTCTACCTTGTTGTGGGAAAGTGAGCCAGTGAACCACTATGTAGCACTGCAATCTCATGTATTGTTAGTGGGGATGTAAAATGATGCCTCTGCTATAGGACAGTGGAGCATGCTACAAAAATTTCATCAGCTACCAGATTAATCCATTCCCTTTCTACGCACTGTTCGATGCATAACCTCGAGAACTGAAATTTGATGGTCAGGGCAGCATCCATAGCAGTCAAATCGAACCAAACAAAATGCACATCAATTACTGAATAAGCAGGTATAGTCATAAGTTATTCAGCCACAGGAAGGAATCAAATACTGAAAAAATGTATGTACAACAAACATTAACTTTGAAAGTACTCTGACAAGAAAGGTTGAAACTAGATGATCATTTATGTAAAAATTTCAAAATAAGTAGATCAATATGGACAGAAATATAGTGCTTGTTAAAGTATAGTGTTAGAGAGGGTTAATAAGAATCAAGTGGTAATATATCCAGGTTTTCTTTAAGGAATAATGGAGTGTTTTGAAATCAGTGATAATAGCTGCACAATTCTGAATGTGCTAAAAACAAATGGTAAAATCTAAAGCGGCAAATTTTATAGTATGAAAAATGTACCTTGATTTTTCAAAGTGGCCTCATTTTGACATAAAAACACTATGGTTCTCCTAGCTAAAACTGTTTTCCTCACACATGTCTTTGCTCTGTAGTCTTCCTTGTCAAGCTGTATCTCCAGAGGAGACAACTTCAAAGGAGTTAATGACCGTGCTACACAAAGTAAGATAAGTGGATACTACAGTTCATAAGCCCTACTTCCACTCCAATAAAATAGTCCAGGAATAATTCAGCGGCTTAAATATAGTCAGCATTTGCATAGTAGCAATGGAGTGACTCATCAGGTTTGCTTATACTTCCATAATTTTTTAGGTGTGTGGAAGCAACACACATTTAACAGAAATTGTTCTATTTTTTTTATCTTTTTCCAGACTACAAGTAGCATTATCTTTTGTGATAAGAGACAGTGGCAGTGGGTCACAGGTTCCAGGACTGCTTATCATGTGATGAACAACAAAGACTCTGTCATTAACTTCAGCGCCCAGCTATGACTGCTGAGGAAGCAATTAGAGATCTCTCAGAATGATATATTCAATAGATACATGCTTTTTTTTTTTTTTTTTAATGGAACACAGAACACAGGATTACCTTCTAAAATGAACCTACTTCAGCAGGTAACAACAAATCCACAAAGGGACAGCAAACAAAGTAACCAGCTTCTATCTTCAAAAATTTCAAAGTCATAAAAATAAAAACACTGCAGAACCACAATGCCTCAGATTAAAGGCAACTAAAGAGACACGACAACTAAGCAGAGCAGGATTCTGAAGTGGACCTTGGTGGCTATCGAGGGCATTCTAGAGACAACTCTGTTGGGCCAAAATAAAGATTAGATGGTGAGGATTTCTCAATTGCTGGGTTTGATGGTTATATAAAACCATAAACCATGCATGTTTACAAAAAGCATACATGAAAGAATTTAAGGATAATGGGACATCTTACCCCCTAGCCTTCAAATGGTATTTGTACCATTCTTATGACTGTTCTGTGGATATGAGATCTTTTTCAACTATGTGTATGCAACTATAAAATGACTGAATGAAATAAAGCCTTTAATAAGGTATATTAAGCCTTTAATCTTGGTATATTGGAGGCAAAGGCAGACAGCTCTCTCTGAATTCAAGGCCAACCTGGTCTACATAGAGAATTCCAAGTCAGCTAGGAATAAAAGGTGAGATGCTTTTGCTGTCTTAAAAAAATAGTATCAAACTATTATCTATACATACATACAGAAAAATAAAATTTAATTCATCTATTTATTAATTTTGGTTATCTCCATGATGACTCCATAATTCAGTAGGCACCATACACATGTTGGACTGCTTGAATTAAAATGTGGTACATTAATTTTAGATGCCACATGATTAAGACTAAACTATATTACATTAATACTTTGGATCCTTATATTTTGCTGCCCACTTTAGATTCTGGTATATCAATAAAGTATATATCACAAGGTCATTAGGTAACTTGGCTTATATTATGCTTTAGCAAAAAAAAAAAAAAAAAAAAAAAAAAACCCCAAAAAACAAAAACCAAACCAAACCAAACCAAAAAACCAAAAAAACTGCCCTTGATCTATCAAGCTTATTGTATATAGTAATAAGATGAACTGTTCACTCAATACCCATTTATTTTATCCTGGGACTAAATGTGGCTATGCAGCAAGTAACTGAAAGGGGTTCTTATACTTACTATGCTATAAAATCAAATGAGTTACAATTTAAGCTTTAAAGTATTTATCTAGAGTTAAGCATAATTTTTCTGTTTTTTGGAAAATCTGGATATATGTATATATGAAGAGATTTCCCATAGTCTCAGTGTTCTGGGGTGCATATATGCATATATGTATGTGCTCATGTGTATGCCAGTGAGCTTAATATCTTAATGTCCTTATTCTTTCTGCTTTCTCTGCCAATTATTATTATTATCATCACTTCTACCAAAGTGCTACAATAACTTGGGTTTTTTTTTGAGATTTTACTTATTTTTATGTATTGGTGTTTGCCTGAATGTATGTCCGTAAACCAAGTGTGTGCAGTGCTCAGAGAGGTCAGAAGAAGATGTTAAACTCTCTGGGACTGGAGTTATAGGCATGTGGGGACCAGGAACTGAACATGGGTCCACTGAAGAGCAGCCAGCCAGTGCTCTTAACTGCTGAGCACGTCTCCAGCCACTAGTAACTCTTCTGACTTCAGTCTATCTTACTCTAAATAATCCTATACAATTTTATCTACATAAAACTTTCTGAAACAAGAGCTAGAGAGTTAAGAGCACTGGATACTCCTGTGGAGGACCAGGGTTTGATTCCCAGCACTTACATGGTGACTCACAACCATCTGTAACTCCAGTTCCAGAGGATCAGATGCCATCTTCTGATTTCAGACATATGTGTAGAAAAACATGCCCCCAAAGTAAAAATAATATAATATTTAAATAACTTTCTGAAACAAAAAATAATCTGCTTGCAAAAGATCCAATTCCAATTATTAAAGAATAAATATTGCAACTATTACTTAACAATTTTTTTATTGGGGGGGGGGGGGCTGTTTCAAGACAGGGTTTCTCTGTGTAGCCCTGGCTGTTCTGGACCTCACTTTGTAGAGCAGGCTGGCCTCGAACTCAGAAATCCACCTGCCTCTGCTGGGATTAAAGGCGTGCGCCACAACACCCAGCTTACTTAACAATTTTGATAGTCAATTTTAAGGATAACTACTAATCCCTCTCAACCCTACCATCTATTTCTTTCAAGCACACCTCAGTGAAATCACAGTGTAGTACTCAGTTTGAATAGTTTCCAACTTCCTACTCTGTTACATACTCTGTTCGCTCATCTGAAAAGCATAAAAAGTTTTTACAGACCAAGAATCATAGATCTGAAAGAAACCTTAAGAGATGATTGCCTGCTGACTTTATAAGCGAGAAATTAACATTGAGTGTCTAAGAGCACATAAAACTCCAGTATTACCATCCTTTCTGTTACACAGTGGTTTATGATACCCTAGATAGATTTCCAAACCCCAGCTTTAAAAATGTCGCTTTCATAATTCAGATTAGGGACAGATTTGTTTGTAAAAAGGTATTTTAGGTGACTGTAAAGAAAGGAATAACAAAGTATAGTGGTACCCAACTATAATCCTAAGGTGTAGGTAAGATAAGAGTGCCAGCTCTAGCCCAGCCCAGGCTGCAGAGCAAGACCATATTTTAACCAACAACAAGTGAAATAAGATAAAGATTATGTTTCAGGCTATAGGAAATGACACAAAATAAAGAAACCATTGAGTGTATTTTAGCTTTTAAGCACTTAGTCCATGATCTGAAATTTGCCACTTCTGCAGTCATAATCGAACTTCCAAAAGATACTCACGGCTACTTGGGCTGAATCCATGAATCTCAAACCAAAATAGTCACTTTCAATCAAGTCCAGGTGATACATGATTTGGTCAAACAGCTCCTGTCCTTTGGCTTTTTTCTGAAACAGCAAGAAGATAAATTAATAAGAGGTTTCAGTAGGGTCACTGCCCTATTTCTGATCTTAGAGAAAAAAAAAATACTTTTTTTAGTCTTCCACTCATTTCTAAATTTTCTTTAATGCTTCTTTTCTTCCAATAGAAGATTCCCAAATAACCTCACCAATTTCTTCCTTTTTTTAAAAAAAGGAGATTTATTTATTTTATGAGAGTATACTGTTGCTCTCTTCAGACACACCAGAAGACGGCATTGAATCACATGACAGATGGTTGTGAGCCACCATGTGGTTGCTGGGATTTGAACTCAGGGCCTTTGGAAGAGCAGTCAGTGCTCTTAACCACTGAGCCATCTCTCCAGCCCACCAATTTCTTCTTGATGTTAAGTGATCCCAATTTCATTCACTGTATTTTTTTATTTAATTGTGATTTCCCCCATCTAATATTTCCATTTGGGCCCTTTTCAAACCAACTTATTTCACATTGCTAACCTTCCGGACTTTATATCTGCCTTTGCCTAAATATTTTCTGTAATATAGTTTTTGTTGTCTTTGACTTCTTAGGTACTTCTATATACTTGTCTCTGTATTTTAGGAATATAAGTTACCCTCTCCGTATTAAATATAACAAGAAAAACCAATCTAACTCTAAAGTCTATGACTGCTTCATTTAGCTCGTTGCAGGCTAGGTAGGATCCTAGAGAAGAGAGCCCCAAGAACCACAAAACCACAGCTAATCACTTTCAACAAACAACTCCTTTCTCTGCCTCCACTCCTTTTCCAGGTCACCTTCCCTTTCTGCCAATAAACCTTCTCCATATTAGGTTGCAGGGGAAGCAAGGCTGAGGTGCTCCCTCCCTCCCGCAGCATTCTACCTGCTGCATTTCATCCATCACAACATTAAGGACAGCAATTCACTCCCACTCCTTTAATTGTAACTGGGTGCAGTTCAGTAGAGAAGGGAATCTGTCCAGGTTAGGGGTTCTAGGAATGAGGAATTTTAGAGGCAGAGGATATATAAATGAATGGCATGACCACTCCAAGGTATGGTAAAGTAGAATATGTAAGGGAGAATACAGGCAGACAAATCTGGAAGAGTCCAGAGCCGAAAGATTAGTAGAATAAACATGGTCAACAGACTAAGACTTGGCCACGAGAAGAGGAGAGAGGAAGGCCAAGAGTGCAGGCAAAGGAGACCAAAAGAACAGACAGCCTGAGCAGTGGCTGTAAGGGGATGGGAAGCTGAGGGAAGGGAAGCCCTGGGAGCTGAGGCCTAGAGTGGGGCAGGGTGAGAAGTGCGGAGAACAGCCAGGAGGCCAGCACCCCTTTTGGTATGCTAATAGATACCACAGACAGCCATTTGTCCCAAGTTTCTTTTGAAACCAAACCACTCAAAGGGCACTCAAGACCACAATGGTCATGGGAGAGAGAGAGACAAAATTTGTTTTTTTCAATTATCTTCCTTTCCAGGGACACTCCAATCTGTAGCCAAGATAACCCCATGCCTATACTAGACAAGAGACAGACAGACAGACAGACAGACAGACAGACAGACACACACACACACACACACACACACACACACACACACACATGGGACAGAAAGAAGTAGGGAAGAAAGACAAAGGAGAGAGGGAAGAGATAGTAGGGGGTGTGAACCAGAACTCTTGCTAATTTTTAAAATTTATTTCCTAGGTTTTATGAACATTCCTTCATAGGCTAGTCTTAAGCAGGAAATCAGAAATTCATTTCTTGTCCCAATAGAGCCAAATGTCTCAATAAGGAACTTGGGTTTGAGGATGATTTTAACTTCATTGGGGATCAATCTATTCTATATTAAAGATCCATTTCAAATATTGTTCATTTCTTTGACTGGTTTAACAAATATCAATAGAGCACTTACAATGTGCCAGGTGCTGCTCTACTACACAGAAAAACAAAACAAGAGGCTACTTCAAGAGGCTTATATTTTAAAAAATAATTATAATGTTGTTAAAGGTTATAAGGAACAAGACGAAGAATAAATGGGAGACAGTATTCAAATAAGAAGACTCCTTTAAGCAAGAAAAAATTCAGTGAACTATGAGTATAGGAAGCAATTCCCTACAGAAATACAAAGTCCTTCCAGTGGTAGGACTTAAAGCCATCAGGAACAAGTCCAGCACAGTGAACCACAGGACGGATGACAGATGTGTCAGATGCTTTTTTTTTAATTATTTGTTTTATATATATGAACACCCTGTCTCTGACACACCAGAAGGGGGCATCAGACCCAATTATAGATGGTTGTGAGCCATCATGTGGTTGCTGGGAACTGAACTCAGGACCTCTGGAAGGTCCTGAGTTCATAATATTAAAATTTTATATTATAAAATTATGCTTATTTTATAAAGTGCCATCATCAAAAAAGGGAGCCCAAAATATTCTTTTAAAAATATTAATAAAGTGTTTTTTTTTCAAAATATTTTTAAACTCTTGATCCCCTACCTCCCAATGCAACAAAGTGTCCAACTTCCATTGTATCAATTGGAAGTACACTTCCAGATTTAATTTCACATTCTGTATTTGTTCCAGAAACACCACCACCACTTCTTTAAAATGGTATTTGATCTCCTCCTGTCCAAGTATCATTCCCAGCCTTCTGAAATATGGTAGCTGTGTTCTAGGGGAGAGAATGGGCTTCTACAAGACGGAGAGAACAAGAGCCTTTTCAAGGTCATGTATTTTACCTTCTTTAATGAGAAGCCAATCTGAGCCATCCAATAGTGAAGACATGGGCATGATTTTCAAAGTCCTCAAGTTAGCCATGCCCAATCTAAAACAAATCTCTACATCAAAAACAGAATTTCTTAAAAAAATTCTGGTTGCTGGAATAGCATGGCTATTCTAAAAATTTTCATTCATAATCCTGTCTACAAGAAAAACCTAGTTCATAACAATGTCAGAGTAACTAAAGGCTTATTAGTCAAGAACACTAGTTTAAACAAAACAAACATGCTCAAGTGCTATTTTTGCAATAAAGGAATGACTGTAGTTTGATAGATCTGCCTCAAAGTACCAATAGCTTCAGGGGCTTTATGTTTCAAAATGAGCCAGAAAGAATAAATGCAGCTTTGCCACTCTTGGTGCAAACAAAATAAAGATAGAAAGGGGTCCTGAGTCTCTGGTGGCATGAAGAAAAGAAACAGACAGAAGACTAGCAAGAGGCACAGGTAGGCAGGAGATATAAAATGTTTCCTCTCCCCAACTTCCTCCCAGACCTTCCCCACCCAACTTTGTTCTCTCTTTCCAAAACACTAAAAACAAAATCAAAGGTAACAACAACAAAGTGAGACAAAAATGCCAAGATGTAGCAAAACCCCATGGTGTTTGTTTTGTTGGCTCACTACTCCTGGAGGTGGGTCTGCTCTGCAGTGTAGTTGCTATGCCCAGAGGCAAACCACTGGAAAAAATGATTTTCTCTTTTTCAGCTGTCTTCAGTTACAAATAGCCTTCTAGTCAGGGGTGGGACCTCATGCCCACGCCCCCCTCTCAGTGCTGGGACCTGACTGGCTTGAACCATTACAGGTCTTATGCATGATGCCAGTCTCTATGAGTTCATATGTGTATCCCTCATCAGTCCAGTTGTTCTAGAATATACTGTTGCTTGATGTCATCCACTACCGCTTTCCAAATCCTCCTCTTTCATGCACAGATCCCTGAGCTGTGAGGGGAGGCGCCTGGTGAAGATGTCTTATTTAGAAGTCTTCCTCTCTGCACAGTGTCCAGTTGTGGTTCTCTCTGTTAATTTCTACCTACTGCCAAAAAAAAAAAAAAAAAAAAAAAAAAAAAAAAGCTGATGAGGTTTGACCAAGGCACGGATCCTCTAGATTAATGATTAATATTGTGAGGCCCAGTCCACTGTGGGGAGGTGGTGCTGGATTCTCTTTGTATAAGAAAGCAAGTTAAAAAAGCCAAGAGGAGCAAGTCAGGAAGCAGGCCTCTGCTTCAGGTTCTGCCTCCAGGTTCCTGCTTTGAGTTTCCTTGATGAAGGACTGTAAAATTGTATGTCAAATAATTACTTTCCTCCCAAGTTGCTTTTGGTCATGACGCTTTATTACAGCAATAGAAAACCTAAGATAACACCAAGTAGACAGGGTGGGAAACACAGACCTGCAGAGTCCTAGGCCACTACAAACCCCACGACTGCTGCCTCTGTCCTAGACGCACTCTTAGCTTCTTTCTCTCCAACAAATGACTCCAGGCCTCTAGCTCAGTCAGCCCAGTCCTCCTCCCTTTACTTTCTACTCCAGGAACATTAATGTGGGGGATTGGATTTGTGCTTACATGGTCCACTACCTGACTGGGTCTAGGATAGCAGAGATAAAATGCAGATTTAGCAAGTATAACTCAGGAATATCAGAAGGGAAAGTGGGTTAGCCACGAGGAGTTAGGGAGAAGCCCAGCTGTTAAGCTAGTTAGGCATATTGAAATATAAAGGCTGCATGTACGTGTATGTGTGTGTGTTCCATTCATGAATCCAGAGAACTCTGGCAGGTGGAGAAGGGTTGAAGCATTACTATTTATTTATTTATATTTATTTTTTTTCTTATATGAGTACACTCTAGCTGTTTTCAGACATACCAGAAGAGGGCATCTGATCCCATTACAGATGGTTGTGAGAATTCCCATATAGTTGTTGGGAATTGAACATAGGACCTTCTGTAAGAACTGCCAGTGCTCTTAACTGCTGAGCCATCTCTTCTGCCCTGAAGGCTTATAAGCCTTTCTTTCCCTCAGAAGGTATTTATTTCTGCCAGTATATTTTTCCTCTGTCTGCATATACAAAGCCAATTCCCAAGGAACAATTCTCCTATCCTTAGAAACAACTCAAGAGTTTCACTACTCAGCCATTTTCTAGCTGGTAACCTTTCATTTCCCTCCATGTACCTGCACAAACAACTAATGTGTTAAAAGCAGCTACTAAGTCCAAAGGAGTGTAGAAAATTCCAAACAACACAACTACTACTGATAATTCCTTTTACTTTCTAAAACCTGACTAGCAAACACACTTGCCTACCACAGTCCTTTTCTCCACTCGCACTGTTCCCCCGCTCTGTGACAGCTGACTCTTCTCTCAGGACTTTCCACACCATGATTATGACCTGGTCCAACAGTGCTCATCCTCCTTCCTTCCCTCAGCATCTTCGTGTGCTAAATAAACATTCCTTTCTCTGCAATGCCACATCTCCTCCTACCTGCAATGCTTTAGTAGTTTCTAGCTTCTCCCCCTGTTCTAAATCAAGTCTCCCATCTATACTTACAATAAAATGTCATTTCATGCATATTCCATGGCTTCAAAACAACAAAACATAACAAAAACACAACACCCTAAGCCGGGTGGTGGCGCACGCCTTTAGTCCCAGCACTCGGGAGGCAGAGGCAGGCGGATTTCTGAGTTTGAGGCCAGCCTGGTCTACAAATTGAGTTCCAGGACAGCCTGAGCTATACAGAGAAACCCTGTCTCAAAAAAAAAAAAAAAAAAAGAAACAAAAACCAAAAAACCAAAAACCAAACACAACACCCAAAGAGACATATACACAAAAAATGTGTGTTTTTTTTTTTTTTGTTTTTGTTTTGAGGGGTAGAAGTTAAAAGAAAAAAAAAGTTTAATTGAAATATAACTCATATCCCATTCACCCATTAAAAGGATGTAATTTATGTTAGGTCTGGAGTCACAGACTTTTAATCTCAGCACTTGAGAGGCAGTCAGGCAACGTCTGAGTTTGAGGTGAGGCTAGTCTACATATAGTGAGTTCCAGGCCAGTTAGGACTGCATAGTGAGACACCGTCTCAAAACCAACAGAAGTATGTAAGTCAATGGATTTTAGTACACATTGTCATTACCTCTAGAAGAGAGTCCTTCCCATAGCTACTACTTTCTATCACCTCTCTGCTAGTTCCCAGGTACCTGCCCCAAGCAACCACTAATCTACCTTTTCATTTCTATAGCTTTCCCTGTTCTAGACTTTTGTAAAACAAAACCAAATTGTGAGGTTGTGACTGGTTTCTTTTTCCATTTAAGTCTGCATTGGTTTTATTGCCTCCATGTATGTCTGTGTGAGGGTGTCAGGTCCCCTAGAAGTGGAGTTACAGACAGTTGTGAGCCACCGTGTGTGTGCTCTCCGAGGTGAATCCTGGGTCCTATGGAAGAGCAGCCAGCGCTCCTAATCGCTTGAGCCATCTCTCCAGCCCGTGACTGGATTCTTTCACTAGCATATTCGACATCATCCACGTTGTTCAAATATTAGTATTTCATTTCTTCTACAGGGAGTGACTTGACCTATACATCCTGATTCATTCCTACTTTCCCCCTGTTAGACACAATGCTGCTAACATCTACACATTTTTGTGCAAGCACAGTTTTTAATTCTCTTGGATAGGTCTTGAAAAGTGGAAACTCTTAGTCACAAGGTAACAATGTTATGTCATGTAAATAGCTAGGGGACTGTTTTTCAAAGCAGCTGCTTTCCATTTCTCAATCTTGGTGTTAGAAGATCCTGATTTTTCTACATTCTCTCCAGTACTTGCTATTTCTGACTTTTGACCTTCTAACTTCAGTGTGAAAAAGAATTTACTGTGGTTTGTCTTCTGGGTTTTGGTGCTGAGCCAGGGCCTCATGCTTCCCGGCACATACTTGGCCACTGAACTATGACCCACCTGACTCTGAATGCTCTTATATTTGTTCTCATGTTATGTCCTAACTAAACGATTTCTACTTAGATCTTTTGCTTATTTTTAAATTGGGTTGTCTTTTATTGGTTTGCAACAATTTTTTTATGTATTCTAGATACAAGTTCTTTATCTGATATTTAATTTTGAAGTAATTTCTGTTATTATGTTGTACAATCTTTTACCTAAGTGGAGCCCTTTGAAGGGAATACACTTCTAATTCTGATTAAGTCCAATTTGCCTAATATCTTCTTTTTTGCTACTTATTATCTTGATGTCATTATCTAAGAAAATAAATATTTCTACATTTTCTTCTAAAAATTTCAGTTTTATTTCTTATGTTTCTGTCTTTGATTCATTTCAATTTTTTTAAAAGATTTATTTATTTATTATATGTAAGTACACTGTAGCTGTCTTTAGACACTCCAGAAGAGGGAGTCAGATCTCTTTACGGATGGTTGTGAGCCACCATGTGGTTGCTGGGATTTGAACTCCGGACCTTCGGGTGCTCTTACCCACTGAGCCATCTCACCAGCCCCTTATTTCAATTTTTTTATGTAGTATGAGAAAAGGGTTCAACTTTATTCTTTTGCATGTAGATATAAACCATTTGTTGAAGAAAAAGCAATTTCCTGTTGAGCACTATTAGTATCCTTATCATAACTCAACTGATCACAAATGTATGCAAAACACTCAAGCACATAAAAATAAATAAATCTTTAAAAACTTGTTAAAGGCCATGGTTTTGCTCTGAGAGATGTCAAATCTAAAACTGCCTGTGTTGCTGCAGTTGTTTCTTGTCCTGTCTAGGACCTGATCAAGGGATTAGCACTCTCTGTAGTCAGGAAACAGCTGCTGCTCTGCTTCTCCTGGAGCCTGACCACCTTCCTCCCTACACCACACTGCCCTTTCAAAAGGCTTCTCTACAGGTTCTCTTAGCACAGCCTACCCTTCAACAACCCAAGGCTTCATAGTTCAAACATTAGGTAATACATTTTTTTCCAGGCTCTCATACAGCAATCTCAGGCTTTCCACTAAATATTTAATGATATTTTAATGGACTAAGACACAAAAAAACTCTTCAAGATTCTTATCAAATAAAAAAATAAATATAAAAACTATCCTTACTAAGTATCTGATGTTGGAATAGCTCATAAGCCCTCAACCAGCCCTTACAGGAAGAAAATCTAGATGCCTTAAAGTTTACAGATTCAAACACTCTAAGAATGCACAATCCAATGTCCATGCAGATAACAAGCACACACAATGAGGACTTGCAACACTGCTAGAGCTGTGTTGGGCAGACCTGTGAGCCAGGACTCAGGAGGCTGAGGCAGCAGGTTCATAAGTTTCCTAAAAGCCAGGGATGCATACTGAGACCTGGTCTCATAAATCAATCAATCAATCAATCAATCAATCAATCAATCAATCTAACCACCACCAACAAAAAACAAAGAAAGCCTGAACCTGAGCAAACTCTCCAATTCTTCATTTTCAACTTCTGTATTTTAGGCCTTTCAGGATTTATTAAATTACATATCAAAGACACAGAGTCATCAATTTTCCAAACGGACTGTTCAAACTGAATTTTAGTAAAATAGCAGACATCAGGAAATATTCAATGAAACTCATATCAAAATCACATAATTTATAGTTTTGTTAAGTCTTTGAAACAGAACAAAGACTTTGTTCTTTGAAAACAGAACAGAGATTTAGTATCTCTAAACAGTTTTGAAACTTAAACCCAGCACGGCAGCACACACAACTGTACTCCCACATTGGCAGCTGAGGCAGGAGGATCACAAATCCAAGGCCAATCTGAGTACATACTGTGAAGGATACTGTCTATAAACATGAGCACGGGCACGTGTGTGTGAGTGTGTGAGTGTGTGTGTGTGTTCATGCAGACACGAACAGAGTTAATTCACATCAATAACTACCCTATCAGTCAATGTTTTCTGCAACTGACACTGACTCCAGGTCCTCTGGGCCTACACTTCCTTGTGCATGTCCATGACTGCTCCCGTGCCTGATCCACACTCACTCTATCTCACCTAGCCCCCAGGAAGAACAGGCAGTAGTGACCTCACACACAACTGGCAGCTAGCAAAGTCCTACTTACCGGCAAGTCCACACTGACATCTGTACCGTCCAGAAGGGACACCCTGCATGTGATGATGGACTTGGCATCCCCAGCGGCAGGAATGTGTGTGGCCGCACGCTGTGCCTCTCGGAGCCGCTCCTTTTCAGCATGCTTGCGCATAGACCTGCGGCCAAGCGTTCGTCTCAGGAAGCTCAGCATTTCTGCCAGTACAAAACCAGTGAGTGACAGCAGGAAGAACAAAGACTGAGTGTCAAACTAACAATGCTGTTTAGTAAAGGCTATAGGTGTTAATTTGAAAAAGCTGAAACACTACTTTTTATATATATTTCAAAATGTTAAATACATTTAATTTTCATTTCAAAAATAACTTTTAAAGCTAGATTTTAACATAAAGTTTTAAAATACTTTTTAAGATAGAGCAACGCGTGTAGCTTTTTAAACTTAGTGTCTCATTTTATAAGGAGCTGCTCTAGCAGGAGAAAGCAGTCATTCATGATGTCCATCAAGCGTCTGGGATCAGTAAGTGGTACCTAACGTAGGTGAAGATTACACAACAGTGCCAGACACTGATGGGACAGACTTTTGTTGTTGTTGTTGTTGCTTTTAAACTGAGCATTCAAAATACAAATAGTTATCTATTTTAGCAAAGTTCAAATAAATTTAAACTAAGTTTTATTGCTTAATGTTCTACTAAGAATATTATTAAAGTTAAATAAACAGTTAAAGTAGCTACTAGTTATATAAAAATATTGCACATTATAATTGAAAACACTAACTTCAAGATTGGAAGGAAACATATAGAATGCAACACCATACACAGTTCCTTCATAAACCTAGTGCTTTTAGTTTTACAACTAAGAGGCTGAGAAAAGTAAACACTAACTAAGTACACATAAAGACAATTATTCACTCCAGGAAAAATAAGTGTAGGAAAGGGGAAAGAGCCAGAGCCGACGACAGCCCACGTTGTCAGGATCCTCCAGCACAATGCTACAGTAACCACCGCCAGGGAGGTGCTCCCAGTGGCAGGGCATACAGTGGGAAGAGCTGTTCTCAAGGCACCAGACAGCTTCAATTTTCAAGTCAGAAAGGAGCAACAGGAACACAGGAAAGCAGATGCTTGGGAAAGGAGGAGGCAGCAAAATTCCAGGCAACGCTGATTTTTTTTTTTAAGCATACAAATTAAGTTATTATTTCAACTAGATGTGGCTATTGATCTGCTCTTTTCAAAGGGGTAATTTTAAGAGCATATTGCTATATTAAAATTTAACTATCCATGAACTGAAAAACTACGGAATATATTTTATAATAGTATTTTTACAATATATACTACAGATTTTAGCCCCAGGAAATAACTAAAGTCTGGGCATCCAGACTGGTTAGTCTACAAGGTGCCACAATCACCAGGTGTGCAGCTCTCTCCAGGTAGCTTTTAAATAGGTGCTCAGCCTCCTTTCTCTGTGGACTCCAGTCTTCTAATGTTCTATTTTAATTAATTCCTACTTCTTCCTTTTAACTTAGTTCCATCATACCCACAGAAAAACATCCTGATATCTGTTAGTCATTATAACTGCACGTCTACTGAACCTTTTCTTATAATCTGATCATTATTCTTTTACTCTTTATTATAAGTACCTTGAGAACATAATCCTTATCTTCCTTTTGATTTTTATAAATGCTTAATTTTATCACAGTGGTCTTTTAAAAGAAAACAGTATTCAAAATGCACTATAACTTCACATTTCCTAAGAAACAACCAAATTGCTTTTCTTACTGTCATCTTATCCTGTCCTGTAAAAAACAACTACTCTGTTTTCTAAAGAAAAACATCTTTTAATTACTGTTAGTTTGAACATTAAAACCCAATATCTCGAAGAATACCAACTTCTTTTCACAAATGCATGATAGCATGAAATAAAATATAGGTTTCAAGAAAAAACTGAGAAAGTACTTGAAGAACATAGAATAATAGGGCAAAGGAGTTTTTAAACAATTTCTGAAAAGATATTTTGAAGGATAACACTGTAGTTTAACAAACAGTTATTACAAATCACCTGTTTCTACAGAGATATAGCTTGGTGATAGAATGCGTGCCTGCTATACACATGGCTCTACATAAGATACCCAGAACACAGAAGCATATTACCTAGGTAAACAACCCAACAGAAGAAAATGGGTGACATCAAACAGGACATTCCAAATGAGAGCGTGGTTGCCTAATAAAGTAATTCTAGCACTTGAAAAGCCAAAATAGGAGCATGCTGACTTCTCGGGTAACCTATAGGTCTATATACATGCAAATTCCAGGTTAGCTTGAGCTACATTAAAAAAGAGAAAAAAATATGGTTGATAATACTGCTCAGTGAGTAGAGATGCTTGAGGTAAAGCCTGGAAATAGAGAAGCAACTCTGCAACGGACATGCAAGTGTACCGACCCCACAACTCTGCAATGGACATTCAAGTGCACCATGATGAAAAAGATCCCAACAGCAGACAGGAAAATCTGAACTGAAAATGAGATAGAAGCCAGGCTTGGTAGCACATCCTGTAATCCCAGCACTGGGGAGGAGGAGGCAGGAAGATCAAAATGATCCCTGGTCACATAGCAAGTTCTAGGCCAAGTCAGGCAACATGAGACACTTTCACAAACAAACTAAAAAGCAAAAGAGTAAAAAGAGAAAGTTAAAAAGAAGGATGCGCCGGGCATGGTGGCACATGCCTTTAATCCCAGCACTTGGGAGGCAGAGGCAGGCGAATTTCTGAGTTCGAGGCCAGCCTGGTCTACAGAGTGAGTTCCAGGACAGCCAGGGCTACACAGAGAAACCCTGTCTCGAAAAACAAAACAAAACAAAACAAAACAAAACACCCCCCCCCCCAAAAAAAGAAGGATGCACCTAACAGATTTGAAGGATTAGATATTAGACATCTAGCACTGCACAAACATAATCAGAAAAGTAGCCTGTCCCTTTATGTGGCAGGAGAACCAGCTCCTGTAGGTTGTCTCTGAAATCCACATGCATATTCACTCTCTGTGTGTCTCTGTCTGTCTGCCTCTCTCTGTGTCTCTGTCTGTGTCTGTCTGTCTGTCTGTCTCTCTCTCTCTCTCTCACTCACACACACACACACACACACACACACGCACACACACAGAGGAAAGACTGTCATGGCTGAGGTCCTTGGTTGGATCTCTATGTAGCAGGGAAATGGAGGGGGAATGCTTACATACATTTTCATATACTGTCCTATTTGAGCAAGTTATTAAATTGCATAGACTTCATGTAGCAATTCTACTTCTAAGTTGCAGGAACAAAAACTTTTCTTGGCCTAACTGACTTAAGAGACTCACAAATAAGCTGGGTGTAGATGGCATAGGCCTGTATCCCAGCACTCAGGAGGCAGAGGCAGGTGGAACTCTGAGTATGAGGCCAGCCTGGTCTACAGAGGGGGTTCTAGGACAGCCAAGGCCACACAGAGAAACCCTGTCTCAAAGAAACCCAACCAACCAAACATCAAAAACGTATTCAGCACAATGCAACGAATTAAGGGAGTTATGATACACACAATGGTTGTATACATCTGTTCAATACAGTTGTTCTTTTGATTCCAGCAGTTAAGAGACAGAGGCAGGTAGATCTCTTGAATTGGAAGTCAGCCTGGTGTACATATAGTTCCAGGCCAGCCAAGGTTACATAGTGATACCTTGTCTTAAAACAATCTGTCTTGGAGTGAAAATTAAACTTATATAGAAAAATAAGTGAAAATTAAATTAATAGAAAAGTAAAAATATTAGTCTACTTTGAGATATAATGGATGTGGATTATACCATATTATATTATACCATACACACATATAGAAACTACAAATGCAGATGATTTAAGGGAGTTTCTCTCTGTAGAGTTAATCCAGAGGTCATAAGAGCATGTATTGCTTAAGTTCTTAAATATAAAAAGTAAAACTTGAGGGTTACACAATGAAAAGGTGTCCCCATATTTTGTTCCCCCATCCCACCTGCCCCCAATCCTGGGCAGTGCTGCAGCTGGTGGACTGGTGGATTATCAGCCTCCACAAAGCTAATTCCCTTTTAAATCTTTAACAGCCCTGGCTCCTCCTCCTCCTGGGCCTGCTAGCCCTCTGCTCTCAGCTCCAGTGCTTTGCTCAGCTCAAATGTCTAATTCCAGAACTTTCTTATCAATGGTCGATCTTCCTAAGAAAATCTCTGTGCACTCCATCTCCCATTCTTTTTTCTAAGAGAGCGCTATATTTACACATGAAATTTTATTTCCTCAGAAAAGTACTCTCAGATTCTGTGGCCGGATTAGATGGCCCTGTTAGCAGGCAGACTTTTCTTTATAACATGAAAAGAAACTGTAATTAAATATTTAATTGACTTCTTTCTTCCTTTTTACTGACTATCATCCCTTCCACTCCCACAGACAGGAACCAAGTCTGACTTGTTTACTGACCAAACAGCTATCATGGCAAAGTTGCTATGATACATATTACATATTAGACGATCAATAAGAAAACTAATGTGATAGAGCAAAATGATACATTAGAAAATGGAATATATATAGAGATCGATATCTAGATATCTATATAGAGAGATCTAGGTATCTATATGTATATAGATATCTATGCACAAATTCTAAAAGACGATAATAAAAGAGACTCACAAAACAGCTCCAGCCCCTGGAAGGCAGAAGCAGAATTGGTTCCAAGCTAATCTAGGAGAGGGAGAGAGAGAGAGCGTGCTCTCTCTCTCTCATATTCTCTCTCTCTCTCCCTCTCTCTCTCCTCTCTCTCTCCCCCCCCTCTCTCTATATATATATATATGTATATATATTTATCTCAAGTTCCAAGCTAGCTTGGGCTGCATGGGGAGACAGGGTCTATCTATCTATCTATCTATCTCAAATTCCAAGCTAGCTTGGGCTGCATGGGGAGACAGGGTCTCTAAAAGCAACTGGAAATATGGGGTTTGGAGTTACAAGTCTTCTAATAACTTTAATTTCTGAGTTTTCAACGAGTAAGTTTTCTTTTCAATCACAGAAATGCAAACTGAAGTGATACATTTCCTATTTAGCCAAGAGCCACTTTTCCACCACTCCAAGTTCATACATACTGACTTGCCAATTGCAAGTGTCAACTGCGCCTCCCTTTTGGCTCTTCCTGTTGCAGTGCTGGGGATTGAACCCTGGGTATCCATGCTTTACACCATAGGGTATCTACAGCCAAGCTAGTGATTTTTTAAAAAAAAAAAAAAACAGTAATATTGAAAACTATAGAAAATGTCCTAAAGTTATCAGTATCTTTCATCCCAGTTACTCCCGCAAAAGAAACTGTAACTAAGAAACTAAACACAGGAACATTGCGCACATCGCTGCCCAAACAAGTTATCCTAACAAGAACAACAACAACAAGAAAAGAAAAAAACAGGTGTGAGCATTTAGATTTAGTTCAGCCTAGCGTTCCAGAACCCGGGTTTGGTTCCCAGTATCGAAAGAAAAGAAAAGAAAAGAAAAGAAGGAAAGGAAAGGAAGAAAGAGAGAAAAAGAATTAGAAGAAGAACGAAGTGGGGGTTGGGAAGAAAAAGAAAATAATGATCCCAAAGTGTTCATTTAGACACATACAAGTTACCCACTGCAGTTAGCAGTGCTCAGTGCCTCAGCTCAGTGCATCTGGGGTGAGCGGAGTTGTGAATTACATTCATAATTTCTTGGTGGGCTTATCTCCAATTCTTAAGGGAAAAAAAAAAAACCATTACTAGTAATTTTGAACTATTGCTAAACAACTTCGGAGCCTGGAGCCTTCTCGCTCTTAAAGCAGAACCCGGGAGACTACAGTAACCAGAGATGGACACAATTATCTTCTACCCACAGGAGAACCCATCATTACCGGACGCGCGCCACGCGTGGGGGCGGGGAGCGCCCTCGGCCTTGGCGGTTCCCGGGAACGCACCTGCCTCGTACGCTTCCCAAGTTTCACTCGACCGGGAGCTAGCTGGCACGTCCTGTCTCACCGATGTCTGCCCACAATCCCGGCGAAGTGACACTCGAGGCGACCTTCCCCTAATCCCACAGCTACGGGGAGGTCAGGGGTGACCAGAGTTTCCCCCCAACAACGCGCGAGACCCCGGCGACGCGCCCGGCCCTCAGCGGCCACCGCGCGGTATCGCCCGAAACTCAGCGCCCAGCCCCATTGGCCGTCGCCGCCACTCCCCTCCCAGCCCGCGGCGTCGCCCGGGGAGCCGGGCCGCCCACCCGGCACGGTCGAGAGCCTCGGCTCAGTGAGCAGGGCCAACTGGACACCCGAGGCCAAACTCTTACCTGTACTCGGGGGTGAACACCGTGAAGCGACGGAGACCACTGCGACTGGGACGCGCGACCCTCGGAGAGAGATGCCCAGCCGGCTAGAGGAGAGGACGGGTCTCCAGAGACACCGAGAAATGGCGGCGCAAGGCGCGAGCCCACCCTGCGCTAATCCCCGGAGGACCCCGGCCGCCCGAGGGCACGCCCCTTAAAGCCCCATCCAAGGTCCGCCCCCCGAAGGGCGGGACGCTCCGCTCTTAAAGGGGCAATGGCACCGCCCCGGAAATCGGCCTCCTGAGACCTGAATTTAAGCTGGCAACACCAGATGGGACTATAGAAATACAGAAAGGCAGTTCACCTTTAATCCCAATACTCCAGAGGCAGAGGCAGAGGCAGAGGCAGAGGCAGAGGCAGAGGCAGAGGCAGGTGGATTTCTGTGAGTTCGAGTCCAGCCACAGCTACTTAGTTACAGGTCAGCCAGGACTACCTAGTGAAATCCTGTCTTTTAAAAAAGATTATTTTTTTCTGTGCGTATATGTATGGGTCAGGGAAAGATATGCCACAGTCCCTGTCTGAGAACAACTTGCAGGAGTATCATGTGGGCACAGGGGACCAGACTCTGGCCTTCACATTTGGAATGAAGCACTTTTACCCACACTGAGCATCTCCATGGCGCTTGGTTTATGTTTTGAATTTTTCACCTTCCTGGTAATATGATTTGAAAATGAAACGTTGGGTTTAAGATACAGTTCAGTGGTAGGGTGTTAGACTAGCACATACCAGGCCCAGGATCCAATCCCTGGCACAGCAAAAATGAGTATTTTCCTATTTTTAATGTAGTCTAGTATGTTTTCTCTTACACAGTTGTTTATTAATTGATCCAGCATTTATTTAAATGTTTCCTTGCTCCCTCCCCCCAAATCCTAGAGATTAAAGCAACCTTTAGTCTGTAATGGAGAAAGAGAACAACTATGTGTCAAGTGGTGATGAGAGCCCTGGAGAGAACGCTGCTGGGAAAGGGAAATAACAGACTGATGCTCCAGGCACTGTGGTCACAGAATGGAGGCCCTAAGTGGCAGGGCGACATTCCATTCATTCATTCTTCAGATAGTTTATCAAAATGCCTACAGCTCTGTAGACCCTGGAGATAAGGCAGATAAAGAAGAAAGACAGGAGTCCCTCAAGGCAATCCCAGCAGTAAAAGCCCCTTGGGGGCTGAGTAGTGAGTTCAGGGCCAGCACTGGCCACATTGAGAGGTTCTGTCATAATTAAACAAGTTATTTCATGGTTTAGCCTGTATGGGAGAGTGTACCTGTCCTCCTTGTGCCTATAGCCTTTGAGGCAGAAAGATCACTTAAGCCCAGGAATTGGAGGCCAGTCTACCTAACACCATCTCAGAAGGAAAAAGAAAATGCTGTAGGGTATAGCTCAGTTGGTAGAGTGCATAAAGTCCTTGGTTCAAAACATGTCTGACTGGCGGTTAGTAAACACCTAGAAAATAGCAGTGGGTGTGGGGTCTGGGAATGAAGGGTTGCAATATAAGCAGGGAGGAAGGCTCTTAGGGCAGTGACAATGACTTCAGACTTAAAGTAGGTGAGGAAAGAGCCCAGTAGACATCCGGGAAGGACATAAAGAGCAAGGGCAAAGGACTGTGTGGAGCTACGCAAGGGCCCTAGTGACACTAAGAGCAAGAAGAGCAGAAGGTCTGGAACAAGGGTTTTATGGGATCTTGCCTGAAAATTAGCGTGTATAAAGGGAGGCTGCAGCTCACTGAAACCAGAATACAGTTTCCGGGGATTTGGCACTGTCCGTGCCTGTACCAACTGCTCCTTCTGTCCCCATGGCGTTGCTAGATTATTGTCAGTTACCAGTGTGGCACCTCAGCTGGGGCCAAAGGAGCAACAGCTGAGTACTACACACAGCTCTATCCATACAGCCTTGTGGTGGAGAGATTAAAAACTCAAATCACCATACCAGGAAACCAGCATCATTTCTGCTGCCTGGTACAGATTTTTAAAGCAAGAGTAGTTTCAAAAAGGCAGGGTAGGCGAGGGGATCTAGCTCACCTAGTAGATGCACACACATACAATATAGTAATTGTTATAAAATGAAATTATGCAACATCCACGTGATGGCATAATTAAGAATGAGTTGGGCTGGTGAGATGGCTCTAGAGGTAAAGACACTTAGAAGCAAGCATGATAACCCCAGCTTCATCCCCAGGACTCACAAGGTGGAGAGAACTGATCTCTACATGAGTGCTGTGTATATATATACATGGTCATTCATGCACCTCAACACCCAAAGAACTTTTTAAACAATACGATAGATGTGAATATGCTACTATGGAACTATCTTACAATGAAACATCAAGTTACAGGCTGCATCATACAATCCCACAAGCATGTTTATGTATACACAAATATACATTTTCCTAGGAAGAAAATATAAGAACTTGAACAGAGGTCATCATTGGTGTGATAGGGCTTCCTATAAAAGATTTATGCAGTTTAAATATGAGTGCTGTCTTCAGACACACCAGAGGAGGGCATCAGAACCTATTACAGATGGCTGTGAATCACCATGTGTGTGCTGTGAATTGAACTCAGGACTGGTGGAAGAGCAGCCAGTGCTCTTTACTGCATAGACATCTCTCTAGCCCCTCTCTTCTTACTTTTGACACAGGATATCTCTGTGTTGCTTAGCCTGGCCCTGAACTCCTGGCCAAAAATGATTCTCCTACTGAAATTTTAAAGTAGCTGGGACCACATGCACAGGTCATTATGTCATTGTACCTCCCTTTGCTATAATGGATCCATTATCATGTATGCACCTAAAACAGTTATTGGCAGTTGGGTGTGGTGGTACAGCCCTTTGATCCCAGCACTTGAGAGGCAGAAGCAAGCAGATCTCTTGAGTTTGAGGCAAATCAAAGCTACCTAAAATGAAACACCTCCCTCAAAAAAAACAAAACAAAACAAAACAAAATGAGAGCTTGTAGTTTTTACTTCTTCCCGTCCTCTAACTTGCAACATGGCAGGCCTGACTGCACCTGGGAAGGTGAGATTCAGGCTGACTTCGAGACATCTTTTGAACAACAATCCCAGTCATGCTCTGGGATTACTGGAGGTGGTGGCTACAATGAGGGAGACTGCAGGTATTTTTTATTCTCTGGGGGTGACAGGGAGATGGCTCAGAGGCTAGAATGCTTGCTGCTCGAGTGTGAGGACTTGAGTTGGGATTCTCAGAACTCCTGTTAAACGCTGAGAACAGGTGTGCTGCAACCCTGTGCTGTGGTGTTAGAGACAAAACATGGCAGGCTTGCTGGCCAGTCAGGCTAGCTGGAACAGTAGGTTTTAGGTTCAGTGAGACCTTGTTTCAAGAAAATCAGGTGGAGATTGATAGAACAAACACCAGATGCCCTCTCCTGGCCTCTATGAGCATTGGTGGCTGTACCAGCACATACACATGCATACACCACACACATAGCACACGCACAAATAGTCTTCAAGTTTCTAAATTCTTTTTAGAATCTCTACTCCCCCCTTCAGAGAAGAGACACCATGTGCACTACTGATTGTAGAAATAAACATCAGGTTTAGCATTCAGCCATCCCTTCTAACTGATCACCCATTAATGAATAAATCACGGTCATTGGTCTAACAATAAGTCTCCATAAAAGAACCTTGAAACGAAGTCATTAGATTACTAAAGCGCATCTTTATTTTTCAATTGAACATTAACAGCTAGGTGGGTTTTTTTTTTCGTTTCACATTTGTACCTGAACAAGTACTAAATCAAAATGAAATATAACCAACAAAATATCTGTAAATGTATTTTGCATAATATAAATTGAGGTTAGGACTAAAACAGTTTCAATGCAAACCAGCATTTTTATCCTGTTCACTGTTGCTATGTGTGGATTGTTTAAACATGAATGGCAGGAATTCTAATTTTCACTGAAATTATGACACACACACAATGCCTTTCAGACACAAAGTAAACTGCAGTGACAAGTGCACAGTGATAATTTCTAATAGTCCAGTGTTGACCAAATTCAAGCTTATGTATTTTGTTTTCACTCTTAGCTTCTTTGCCTCTTAATCTGAGACCAAACCATATGGAAATTAGTTTGTACAACTGTGAGAAAAGGTAGTCTACAACTTTAAGGGACTAATTCTATTTTGCTATTAAGTTCAGCAGAAACCATGAAATGGAAACAGAAATGAAAAGTATTTTAATAAGGAAATAAACTAGACCTTTAATCAAGCAACTTCTCACTCCATATTTACATATAGCACCTATTACAAAAAAAGAAAGTTCCCAAATTAAAATACCCTCTACAAAAAAATAATTTTTAAACTCCTGTTTAAAACAGTACTGATAAGTATAAGCTATCAGGCCTAAAGTTAACCTACCCTGTAGAAGACAATAACTAGCCTTTCTTATTTAAAAGTCCACAGCATAGTTTAGAATTGGTGTGTTCTGTGCTGGAGACCACTGGGGTAGACAACTTTTATATTTTTACAGCAGATGTATTGTACTGGCAGATTATAAAAACAGCTTAATATAAACTGTTACAATATTATAAATTCTGCCCTTTGTCTTTCATATAAACTATGAACTTGTGGTGCAGTATCTACTAAATCTTTAGGTACTATACTGAAAACAAACAGATTTCCAAATATTCATGTGATGTCCAAAACTCAGAGCACAAAAACAGTTTTAGTAACCAAGCTCGGCTGAAGCTAGCTGAGAGAAATAAGTCCAGCAATATAGTTGGCTGGGCAGCCTCTACTGTATTATACAAATTACAGGAAAACGGCAGAGCTAAAGTCACATAAGTTACCTCTTAAGTATCAAAGAAGCTATCAAGAGATCATTATAAAGCATTTAAACTTGGGGCCAATCTAATAAACTCTACTACTAATCAATTGCTTTTCTGTATTTACAAACTCTAGGATAGATATTTTTAATGTATAAATTAAATCAGTAGTAGGCATGAAATAAAGTGCTATTGGAAAACAATTTTAGCACTGAAAAAGGACTCTACAGGATTCAGGAGTGAGGGATCTTGTTAACTCATTCAAACACTGGGAAAATGAATCCAGACAATCTTGGGAAGGAAGATAACTGGAATAGTATATGAGTGGAAAACAAAAAACTTTTAAAGGGTAAACTAGGCCCAATTGTTACTATAGTGGATATGAAGACATATACCAGATATATAGCTAGCACATCTAGGGAAACCAGGAAGCAGCAACTATCTGGGCCAAAGGTTAAAGAAAGCTATCTCCTTGATGATCCTTGGCAGTGACTGTATTTAACAATGCAACTTCTAAGTCATCAGTTATTTAGCAGTGCTAAACTTTGTAACTGCTGGGGTAGAGGAAATATGACACTAACCATGGATCACTTTTTGGTTGTTCAGGGTACATCATGAGTTGAAATAAGTATGAATGGCTAGAAAAGTGTCAAAACAATGAATTCCCAATTTTCATCAAGTTTAATAACTGGTAAATACTAGATTTAAGGAAGCTATTGAACAAATCACTCACACCTATGGGCACTGGTTTAAAGAGTCTTCACTCAGCTGAATAAAGTTGTAAGCATACAAGCCACCACTGTTACAAGTCAGGAGAGTTCGGTCCAGTAGTCTTACTATATATGTCATTGAAGATAAAAAGGGAAACACATTAGCACAGTCAGAGGCCTCTGCACATATTTACTGCAGTGGCTCTTAGGCATGGGTTTCACATTCTCACAATGATGCCCCTACTGGTGGCTGTGACACTGACAAAGCTTGGGAACTTTCCTCCATGGTAGACACATGCAGCAGCACACTAAGCCTAACACAAGTTAGAAATCAATTACGTTACACTCAAAACAGTATATACAATTTTTAAGAAACATTTCTAGAAATAAAACAAATCAATGTGAAAATGAATGTACACTATATCTGAAATATGCTTTGATAGTGACTACTCATTTATAATGAAATTCCATTTCTTCCAACATTGCATTTTACATAATGACTTGTAAGACTCTTCAACCTTTTGCAGTTTGCTTTTCTAAAACACATATACTTAGAATCAAGTAACAACTCGAACATTTGAAAGATACATTCATTTTCTTTACAGCATGAAAGACATACAAATATTGTTTTATCCCTTTTAAGCAATGAAATTAAAGTTTTAACCTTCTGTTCATAGAAAAATATTTTCTGTATATCATTTACATAAGAATAGGAAAACTCTACAGTGTTTAATTGAAACTTTTATAACCTTAACAAGGCTTTCTTTTTCATCCTTATACTGGAAATTTTACAAAGCTCCAGGAAGTTAAACATTTAAACTCTTCCTTAACAGTGTAGCTTTAACTTGCAATATTGCTAATACTTTTCTGCAAATGGTGTACTTGCTTACGCACTGAGCCATACCTAGCCAATATAGATGGACTGCCGTCAAGCAGCTATGACTAATGGCTGCCCATTTACCTTTGGAGGACTAAAAAAATAAACAATGACTTTAGATATCAACAGTCTACCATAGTAGAAAAATGTAAATAAGCAGCAGCAGACTGATATATGGAAACAGAAAATAACTTTATGGTATCTACTCAAAAGAATTCAATAAGGCATGAAAATCAAGTAATTGCGGGATGGAATATATGGGTTGTTGTTTCTGGTAACATAGAGAAATATAATAACTACTACTAAGAGTAAATGAAATCCATGCAAAATAAGAATTGTGGTAAAAAGCCGAACCCAGAACATATAATTCTGGGACTGATTTCTTTTACTCTTAAAATTGATGAAATTATCTATTAGCAATTAGCCCTCTAAAAGTTTTAGGATTAGCTAAATTTCTTTGCATGTAAATAATTCTCTAAGAATTTCATGAAAGTTGCTACACTTTGTGATCACACTGAGACACAAATATCTGTTAATAGGTTAGTATTTCTGATAGTTGATAAATTCAATCCACTTAGGATAACACAGCTGTTTTACTTGGAGGAAGCACCACACATGGTTCTAGGAATGGCAGCTGGAAGTTTGGTGCAAGCGTGGGATGTGAGCAATGTTAACACAAAGCACTCGCTTTCTGGACACAGCACCTTGTATGAAAGCAGACTGTGGGATCACTTAGATACGTTTTGCTATATTATTGACATATTTACTCCAGCAAATATTTATCATCATATAGTTACTATAAATGATTTAAATACAAATGACAAACTTCATCAGAACTACAAAGTAAGTACTCTAAAGAGCCTGTAAACATACCCCACATTGTTGTAGTATAAACAACTTACATGAATTCAAAACTACTTTGGCAACTTTACCATCAGATATTTTAAATATTCCAAACACAGACATTAAATAGCATATTGCTGTAAGTTCATGTTTCCTTTTCTCTTTCTGCTAAACAAGCTATTTTCTATCTTATCACATGTTCACATGAATATGTTATTTTGTAGGTAGGTATAAGTTCCAAATCTCAGTTCAATGTTTTAAGTGCTTTAAAATTGCTTTCCTACTTGCAGTTCAGTTTTATACTGCATGTGTATCAGCCTAAATACTTCACGATCGCTTATGCTAATCTGTTAGGGAAGCTCTAGCAAACTGAGTCCAGTTCCTAATTGGCATCACTTCTGAAGGCTCCTTTCAAACTTCTAAGGTGTCACAGGTTCCAAGTGACAACTGAGCATGCCTCCCAAGTAGAAATAGGTAAACTTTACAAGTACTGATCATAGTCACAATTTACTGAAGTTATAGTCTAATACAGCAACACTAAATTGAGAATTAGAAAATCTGAAGATGACTAGATTCTGCTAAATTAATTGCTGGACCTGTGGTCCTTCTTATAATAACAAGGACATAAAAACTGAACAAAATCTTTCAAATTTTTAGCTCTCAAGTACTACTTCTAGTGAGACAAGAGATTTTTTGCTCAAGTAACTCATTAGACTTGGTCAGACCTGCCAAGAGATATAAACAACCCCATGGTTAAAAGTCTGTGGACATGTCTTTATGAAGTACACATGCAAATCAATGCACTCATCTTTCTCTATGAAGGCACGTACAGTAGTAGTACCCAAAACTTTCAAGCAACCGTCCTAATGGCTCAGCATAAGTGCATGTGAAGTCAACTTTCATACACTGTTACCTTTATTCTTAAGTCAAAATGATCAGTCATTACCCTTTCCCAATTACTTGGCCCAGCAAACTACACACAAGCTTTTCTTGAGCTATTTATTCTGTCTCACTTTTGAATGAATGGATTAGTTTAGCAAATACAACCTATTCTTTTTGTGAATGCAAAATCTACTTCAAAAGATTACTACAGAGCATCTCGGCAGTGCTGACATAACCAAATGCCCAATAAAAGAAGCAGAAAAGTCATGTGAATTTAGGGAAGGAAGTTTTTCACATTTACTTTTAGCATGTACAAAAGACCTGACTCACCAATACTGACTTTTCACTTGTTGGGAGAAACACATTATTTCTTGAGTTTGTCGGGGTGTGGACTTACAAGTGGCGAGTGAAATGGAAAAGTAGTTCGATTCAAGAAATTTGGGTATTGTCACACAATATTACATCAATATGTATGGAGTGTAGCACTACCTGGCGTATGAAAACTAGCATTATTTCTAGAAATCTATTTAGATTAATTAACTGATTAGATGCTTAGATGTAAAGGACTGTTATATGTTAGGTAACTAGCAAAATTTAATTAGCATATCCATAGTAACAATTTGTGAAGGCTACGATTAGCTTAGGATCCTAATAAATACTCTAAAAGGGCTGTTTTCACACGTAAAATACTAATGGAGTATAGTTCTTAGACAAGAATTTCTATGAGAAATTTAAATTTATTTCTCCCCTTGTCACTTAAAAACAAGCACTGCCGACTTAAAAGGCAGCAAAGCTCACTGCCAACAGCAGTGTTATCTACAGAAATGTACCCAAAGCTTTACATTAAAGAGCAAATGAATCACGACACTGCCCTTCTACTAGCTTTTCTCTTTCGGTCTATGGTTGTCACCTTCTACCCACATGGCAAGATTTAAAATTTAGGCTAAAATCGACCAATGAAATAAAATAGCTTTATAATGTGTAGATCTCCAACCCAATATCCCTTTTTAACTTGCAATGATATCCTACCAGCCTAAATTACATTTGCCTCTGGGTAGAGAATGGAATGTCTGAGCAAAATTATAGTTCACTGACTAATATTGTCTTGCATGTGAAATCAGAATAGGGGGACTTCTGTTTGATGTAAAGATATGTTTATTTCTTTCTTTAAAAATAAGACAAGAAATATTTATAAGTGACAATTTATTTGGTACCCTGGCAATTAATATTTAAATACTGAATTTTACTATTATGGATTCTGAATATATGAAACAATGATTTATATTTTACTAAAGATTTTTAAATGTATATCATTCTCCCAACTAAATAGCATTCCAAAACATCTACCATTGGAACCTATGTTTTATCAAGACTGCATAAGTAATCTGAAACCACTAGCAAATGTGTCTATTTTAACCATATCCATATAAAATAACATGTGAAAAAGTGAGCAAGTTCTCACATTAAATGGGCAATTTTAAAAATCTGTCTCCATAGACTTAAAACAAGGAAAACATACACATCTGCAATGGGAGCTGGATCTCCCATCAAGATGGACTCACTGACATGCTTATAATTTAATAGGTATATATAAACTATGATGACATGAAAACTGTCATTTTACTATTATGAAGGGTCACATTTAGAGAAAGTCAATAGTGTCTAATTCCTTGTCTAAAGAATCCCAATGAAAAGAGCAGTGTGAAGACAGCCTGATATGACCTAGAATGATGCTTCAGGGCAACACTTTAGTTATAGATGTTAATATTCCAACTAATTAACTCTGTCACTATAACTTAAGAGTACCAATATATTTATTTCTAATATACATGTTAAACAACACTTTTTAACTTAGGATAAAGTAAATATGAAATTTGAAGAATAAACCCTCTTTTAAGTTACGCTGCTAAACTTTAACCCCTGTCACTCAGTAACGGAATGTACAGACTGTGAACAATTCCATAGCAGCAGATGCACTCTCAGCAGAATACAGAGATCCTGGCTTTTATGGCAAAGTCCAAGCAAGCACTGAGTAAGAAACAGAATGTCCTTACCCTTCTTTGTATAACTCTCAACATAAGAAGCTGGTTTTTAAAAACACTGTGAACTTATTAAAAATTCATAAAACTATAAGAATGTACAGTATACATACATACCTCCTATGGGGTCAAATGAGTGCCTTTTCATTAGACAAAGATATCTCAAGGCACTTAAGGGGTTAAGACACGATGCATGCATTCCTTTACATCAAGAATGTGAAATCACATGATTTGGAATAAGCCAACCTTATGATAAATATAAGTTACATCATTAAATCCAAGAAAATCCATAGATTCATAGTTAGTTCTCTGAGATGCTGGTAAATGGACACTGTGCAGCATTTCCTGGGAACAGCACGTTCCAATGTTCTTCTCAACAGCAGGTCCCTATTGGGATGGCAGGGAAGATGTGCTGCATCCACAGGCAGTGTACTGGCTAATGTTGAGAATGGTATTGCTAACATTTGAAAAATAAAATCTGGTACTCAGTAGAGCGAGTACATGAACCACTGGGAAAGACCAGAGCAGACTCCTGATGTTTACTCCTTTTTGCTTTCAAGGTACGGGTGTGTAAGAGATGAGAATTCTGAGCCTTATCTGTGGCAATTCTACCCGAGGGGACTGCATGGCAACACCTCAAAATTCCATAAACTACCCTGAACATATTCAGTTTTCACTCGTCGTTCAGAGCAAAGCACAAAATGGTCAACCATGTGAGTAATAGGTTTTGAGTGACTTTTTAAAACATAAAGTGCAGTAGTGCTGAAGTTCTTGACGTCTTTTTGAGTTCTTCACTTTTTGTGTGAGAGGCCATTTCTTGCAAGCAGTATTATGGCACAGTGAACATAACAAAATCAGTTTCCCAGTACTTGTTCCAACCTTTTTGTTTTATTTATTTGATGATGTTGTTAATGGTTTAACAAATCCTTCTTCATAAACTTTCAGAATAGCTTCACATACAAATCTGTATTGACTCTGAAAAACACAAGGAGAAAAAACCAGAATCACTGCAACAAAGTCCAAAAAACCAAAAACTAACATCTCACTCATCAAGCTTATTAAAAAACTTAAAACATGAAACAGAACGGAGTTAGAAGTTTTACCAATGGGTAAAAAGTTAAGAAAACTCAAAAAAACCAGAAACTCTCACATGATATTTTCTTGGCAAAACCCAAGACACTGCTGATAGGAATGTTAAAATACTGAAACTATAAAGAGAAATTTGAAAATATCTAATAAAATAATATTATTTTACCTTTGGAACAAACATTCTTACTTCCAGAAAACTCAATTCAAAAGATAAATTAGAAAAAAAAAACCCTGAAAATATATATTCACTTCTTTAAAATAAAAAAGTGGAAACCATTTAAGTTGCCATCAATTTGCTATGCAGATAAGGCTGTCCTTAAACTCACAAAGGTCCTCCAGAGTCTTGAGTGCTGGGATTAAAGGCACATAAACAATGATAAGTGACAGACTATTCTGATCAGTGAGAACAAGCACAGGATTTCAGATAGAGAGGTTGGAAGACTGAAGCAAGAGCTCCATAAGTTCAAGGCCAGCATAATCTACACAGTGAACACCAGAACAGCCTGTTTCAAGAAGACAAGGAAAATGAAAAAAAAAAAAAACAAAAAACAAAACAAAACCAAACCCATACAACCACAAAAAGGCAAGGAAGGGCTGGGGAGAGGGCTCAGCAGGTGAGCATACTTGTTGAACAAGAATGAAGACTTCGACTAATAGCTCAGTCACCCATGTAAAAAAAACACTGGGCATTTCTGGATGTGCTATAAACCCAGTGTGTCTGGGCAGAGACAAATCATTACCATTTACTGGCTGCCAGGTCAGCTCAGGGTACAGTGAAAGACCCTATCTCTGTAAAGACTCAAGTAGGAGTGACAAAGACTACATATATCCTCCTCACATACACTTGCGCATTTAATCGCTATCTTTGTTTCTCTGTTTCTCATAATCATAAAACAATATTAAAAGGTGAGAGATAAAAAGTATGTATAACATTCATAAAAGGAAAATATAAATATATATTTAAAATTTACTGTTAAACTTTTTTAAGGAAGAAAATGATAAATCTTTAAAGTGTTTTCATGAAAGAATGGAGGGGGAAAGTAGCAGAGAGGAAGAGATCAGGCTCTACCAAATAATAAACCTTTTCTTCCTCCTTCTTCTCTAATGATTTATTTGCTTTTATTTTTCTGTGCATTGTTGCCATGTCTGTGTGAGGGTGTTGATTCACCAGGAAGTGGAATTATAGACAGCTGTGAGCTGCCATGTGGATGCTGGGAATTGAACCTGGGTCCTCTAGAAGAAAAGCCCAGTGTTGTTTCACCACTAAGCCATCTCGCCAGTCCCCACCCTTCTTCTTTTATAGATTTAAATTTTAAAACTGATACTATCCTAAAAACAACAACAATGCATGTATCAACCTGATGACACAACCACATTGATCAGCTATTTGTAGGGATTTAAAGACAGTAATTGATTATGTTTTGGAGTTACATCCAAAGTTCAAATAAACTGTGGGAAAGCAGGAACTCTTTCATAATCAGCACTGCCATTTTGAAACTATGGCAGGCCATGTGAGATAAAATAGAAGAATACTTTTAATATTCTTAGTCTAACTGCTGTCCTAGAGAAATTGTATTCTTGTTAAACAAGAAAGGAGAAAAATGTAGATAAAGATGTTAAATAAAAAAGTATGTCCCAATTCACATTATATCATGGACATTTATGTTCAGACACATGACAGTTTACAGAAAAATATCACTAATAACAATACTGCATCCCCAGAACTCAAAAAGTAGCATCTAAAATAACAGAACCAAGAATTGCTGGAGAAATTAGTTTCCAAATCTGGATCATTTAATACACAGCTGGCTTAGCAATCTTTTCTGCTAGCAAGGAAGTTAACAAAATTATTATGGTTCTAGGAAAAGGACTTAGAAACTGAAGTTTCTGCTGGCCAAAACATAGGAAAATTTTGGGTAACATCAAAAAAAATATTGAAAACACATAAAGTATATTTAGATTCACCACCACCACCCCCTCAAAAAAAACAAAACAAAAACAAAAACCCCAGGGTTTCACTATGTAGCTCGAGCTTTACTAGAACTCACTATGTAGACCAAGTTGTCCTCAAACTCAGAGAGACCCACATGTCCCTGACTCTGGAGTGCTAGGATTAAAGGTGTGTACCACTACTACCAGTTAGGTTCACAATTTTTAAATTGTATCAAAGCAAACAAAATTCTGTTGTTGGCATTGGAGAAAGCTAGTAAACCCACAGTGAACTCTGAGTTGGGCAGGAGCTAGCTCAGTGACAGCACTTGAGCAGCATGTATGAGGCCCTGGAATCCTTGCCAGCACTGGAAAACACAATGAAAAAGAAAACAGCACCTGGAAATCAAGGGAAAGAATTAAATATTTATCTTCTAAACAATCATTCTAGACTAGAGAAATGAGGAAAAGAGAGCTACTTTTCCAGAGATCTTGGGTTTGAGTCCCAGCACCCGTGCGGTGGCTCAGAGCCACCTCTAACTCTAGTTCCAGGGAATCTGACCCTTCTTCTCACCTCTAAAGGCATATACATGATGCACATCATATGTGCAGGTAAAATACTCATACACAGAAAATAAAAATAAACAAATCTTTAGGAAATCATTCTCGTTAATAAATGAAGTGGCCTAGCTCATTGTGGATGGTGCCCTTTCCTAGGCAGGGAGGCCTGATCTATATAACAATGGGAGCTGAATGTGGACTTGGAGAGAATCCAGTAAATAGCAAAAATCAAAGAACAAACAGCATGCCATCACTCTACACCCAATGAATAATGGATGGCAGTATTGATCACCCAAGAAGTGCTAACATCACACAAAGAAGGTAATCAAACATCATGTGCATCTTGAGGAATGAATTCCTATCCAAACTGCTCTAGCCTACAGATCCATCTGCCACTTTGAGGAAAATACAGAGAACACTATCTTGGGAATATAAACCAAACCAACTGAGACTCTAGCAAATGACATAGTACAAGTACTATTTATTAAATCAATTGAAAAAACAAAATAAAACACCCCCCAAAGGAACAAGAGGTGTAGAAAGTAGTTTTTTAATTATAAAAATTTAGAATTTAGATATAAACTAATTCAAGTGTGCAGGCCATTATTGGAACATCAATTTCAAATAAAGTATAAAAACAACCATTATAATTGTTAATGGCTCAGCAATTTCCATGGAGTACAGATCTGAAAGAAATCAAACTGCAGTCTCAAAGAGATATTCTATACATCCTTCATCATGGTAGTATTATTCAGAATAGTCAAAAGCTAGAAACAGCAACATGTCCACTGATGGAAGAATTATTACACAAAATCTACTATAGAAAAGAATGGAATATGGTTTAGCCTTGAAGAGAAGCCAGATTCTGACATGGTTACCAAATGGAGAACTGTGAGAATATTAACTTAAGGCAGTCAGAAATACATAAGTACTGTATGACTCTACTTATATGATAAATCAAACTCCAAGTACTGTATGACTCTACTTATATGATAAATCAAACTCCGGAACAAACAGTAGACTAGAGGTAACTAGAAACTTAGTAGAATGGAAATGAAGAACTTTTTAAATGGTATAAAAAAGAGGTCATAAAGTTACTTCTCCAACAACCTTCATATACTCAATACTACTGAAATGCACACATAAAATGGTTAAAATGGAAATTTTTGTTATGTGTATTTTATCACAATAAAAAGGGGGAAAAAACCCCAAATAACCTTGACCCAACTTGAACCATACACAGTACCCAAGCCAGATCAAACCGATGCTCTCAGCCAGAGTCCATCTTGCCAGCACCTCCCAGTCTGATGCCTGGTCTTCTGAGACCTCACACAATGTCTCCAGTCTTCTGCATGCCAGCCCTACCCCCAACTGTATCCACCTGGCTTTACCTCACTTTTACCATAGCCAATCTCAAGGCAAAGTCTCCTGTATCCACATCAGACATAGAAAGAGTAAAGATTCCACATGCTCAGGCCTTATCATAAAAAATGAAACCCAAGACAAAATCTAGCACACTTATTACCAGTCCTATAATTTCTAATGAGAATAACCTAGATGAACCTCAGGACACAGAAATTGCAATCATAAACTTCATCAAAAGATTCCAATTTAAAGAAGACACAATAGGGGCTGGAGAGATGGCTCAGCAGTTAAAAGCACTGACTGCTCTTTTGAAGGTCCTGAGTTCAAATCCCAGCAACCACATGATGGCTGATAACCATCTGTACAGCTACAGTGTACTCATATACATAAAATAAATAAATAAATCTTAAAGAAGACACAAGTAGTTCAATGAACTTAGAAGAAACTCAAAGAGAAAAACCAAACCAAACCAAACAAACAAACGCCTAAATGATGGCTCAAGGAAACACAAGCATAAGGCTGAATGAAATGAAGACTATAGGGTTTACAGACTGAATTTCAATATAGAAAAATATTGAAGAAAACTGAAGCAGAAATGAAGATAGACTTGAAAAGCTCAATAAACCAATTAGAAAAGTCAGAAGGCACCACCGCAAATAGAAAGGAAAAAGAACAGAAAGCTGCAAAAGAAAAAAAAAAAAGACAGGAAGAAAGGAAAGAAGGGGGGAGGGAAGAAGATCTCACAAGTCACACATAAAAGAAAAATCGATCACAATAACAGCTGACATTTCAGTGAAAAATCTGAAAATCAGAAGAGCCTAGAACAATATACTCTAAGTTCTTTTTTTAAAGATTAATTTATTTATTATATGTAAGTATTTATTTATTTATTATATGTAAGTGAAGCTGTCTTCAGACACACCGAAGAGGGCATCAGATCTCATTATGGATGGTTGTGAGCCACCATGTGGTTGCTGGGATTTGAACTCAGGACCTCTGGAAGAGCAGTCAGTGCTCTTAATCACTGAGCCATCTCACCAGTCCCCATACTCTAAGTTCTAAAAGACCCCGGATACAAATTCAGATTAATGTACTCAGCAAAACAACCCGCTATAGATGGAGAAAGAAAAACTTTCCATGATACAAACAGGCAAAAAGAATTTGTGTCCAATAAACCAGCCTATAGAGAATACTGAAAATAACACTTAGTACAGGACAGTAATGACTAGGAAGCTATAATTAATGAAGCACAGGTATAATACAAATAGCAAAATAAATGACTGCCATCAAATGCTTTCAATAAGTTTAAATATTAGTGGCCTCAACTCTCCAGTTAGAAGATACAAAATCCATCTTTTGTTGTCTACAAGAAATTCACTTTACCTTTAAAGATAAGGACCACTTTAAAGTAAAAGGACAAAAAAGTATTCCAAGCAAATAAGCACTGCGGACCTAATATCTGACAAAGCTAATCAGAAGTGCTGAGGGACATCTTATTCTGATCACAGGTCAATTAACCAAGAAGACATTATAATCTTACACATAAGTGCACCAAATTGTGCTGCATCACATTTCATAAAAAGTGTACTAACAGGTGACAGAAGATGCTGGCGAGGATGTGGAGAAAGAGGAACACTCCATTGCTGGTGGGATTGCAAGCTGGAAATCAGTCTGAGGGTTCCTCAAAAAATTGGATATAGTACTACTGGAAGACCCAGCAATACCTCTCCTGGGCAAATACCCAGAAGATGTTCCATCATGTAATAAGGACATATGCTCCACTATGTTCACAGCAGCCTCATTTATAATAGCCAGAAGCTGGAAAGAACCCAGATGTCCCTCAACCGAAGAATGGATACAGAAAATGTGGTACATTATACAATGGAGTACTACGCAGCTATTAAAAACAATGAATTTATGAAATTCTTAGGCAAATGGATGTATCTGGAGGATATCATCCTGAGTGAGGTAACCCAATCACAAAAGAACACACAATGATATAAACTCACTGGTAAGTGGATATTAGCCCAAAAGCTCAGAATACCCAAGATATAATTTGCAAAACACATGAAACTCAAGAAGGAAGACCAAAGTGTGGATACTTCAATCCTTCTTAGAAGAGGGAACAAGAGCCCAGCGTGGTGGCGCACGCCTTTAATCCCAGAACTCTGGAGGCAGAGGCAGGCAGATTTCTGAGTTCGAGGCCATCCTGGTCTACAAACTGAGTTCCAGGACTGCCAGGGCTATACAGCCTGTCTCGGGGAAAAAAAAAAAAAGAAGAGGGAACAAAATACTCGTGGAAGGAGTTACAGAAACAAATTTCGGAGCAGAGACTGAAGGAATAACCATCCAGAGACTGCCCCACCTGGGGATCCATCCCATAAACAACCACCAAACCCAGATACTATTTCGGATACTAACAAGAGCTTGCTGACAGGAGCCTGATAAAGCTGTCAGGGGGAAAGGGTTGGGGATAAGGGATTTTCGGAGGGGAAACTAGAAAAGGGGATAACATTTGAAATGTAAATAAAGAAAATATCTAAGAAAAAAATTATAATTATATTTAAGTGAGATAGTAATTTTTTAAAAGAAAATAATCTTCTCTTTTAGTTACATGCTAAAATATTTATGCCATCCAAGATTTGCTTTAAATAATGGGAAAGTGAAACTGTACAAATAAAACTCAGTAGGCAAATGTTGGGCATTTATAATGTTTTTATTATATTACAATATTAACTTTTGAGTAAGTGTGAAATTTTGTGTATTTAGAAGCTTAGAAAATAATGGGTATTTTTTAGAGTAGTTAGGCCAGTAAGCATCAAGAAATCTTGTGGCCACTAACTATGCCAACATTTTACTCTGCTTTAATTAATACAAAAACCAGTCTTAACACTAGTTCTAAAATTTCTTGATTCTTTTGATTACTGAGGCAAAATGAAAAGACAGTGGAGAATATAATAAATAAGTAGTTTAAATTGTAGGAATTTTGTCATTGTTATGTAATTTAAGTTCTTAGGAAAAGGGAAGGCTTTCTACAACAATGGGTAGTCCTGAACAAAGCTCTACCCAGTTCTCCAGTTTAGGCTTACTCTCACAGACAGCATTCCTCTTGACTAAACAACCCAAGACAAGTGCCTCTACATCTAGCAAAGCACTCACGAGTTAACATGCTAAGCCATGTGCACACTGACAAAGCTGTTCTTGTGAAAGGCCAAATAGTAAATATTGCAGACACTGTAGGCCACAGGTGTCTGTTGCAACTTCACTCACCTGTTGCACCATGAAAAGCAAACAGATATGGCACACACACAAAACGAACGTGGCTGTTTTCCACGATATTTTTATTTATAATACCAAGAGCTATTGACTATTATACTATAGAGGAACAGTTTACGAGTCGGAATTAAAACGATAAAGGTATAATTTAGGGGCATACTTGAGGAACATGCTTGTCAGGAAGCTAAGGCAGGAGGTTGCAGAGTTGGAGCTCTAGGTCAGACTGGGCTACATAACAGGAACCTATCATACATAAGTACATTTGTGTACAACAAAAAAAGCTACAGAATGCAGATTAGTAACAAGATCCACTGTGTGGAGGCAGAGTTACAAACGAAGCACAGTACTCACAGGTGTTTGGATCATCATTGCTCTTTGATCTCTCATTGTTCTTACAATGTCTAGTGGATAAACTGGCTGATTGCATTCAATGAGACACATGGCAGTTTCCATAGTAATAAGAACCCCAGTCCTTCCAATTCCAGCACTGAAAAAGGACAGACGGATGTGCAAAGTTTTAGTGGTACAATTGCTAAATTTGTGGCTTTTCTGCAGAAATAGCAAAGAAAAAGCAAATCACAATAAAGAAAAACAATTTCCTTTTAAGGTTTTATTTGATAAAACTAACAAGCTAACTGTTTAATATTTTAAATCCATTTAAATGCAAAAGAAAAAATGTAAAATAAATCATTAAAAATACATAAAATACAATTATGGTTTTTTGTACCTTATGTAAGTTAATGTTTTAAACAAAGTTAAATTATATCAAATTTACCATTGAGATACTTAAAAAAAATTATAACCTACAAACATGACTATAGTAGCTACTGAAGATTTCTATAATGTAAAGACGCATACATCTAACCTTGTTGACATTGCATCTTGTTTTGTTTTTTAAAATTATTTCATGTGTATAAGTGTTTTGCCTGCATGTATGTAAGTGCACCATGTGCCTGTGCCTATGTCTAGTGCCTGCAGAGGCCAGAGATGACATCCCCAGCAACAGGAACTTTAGTTGGTTGTTAGCCACCATGTGAGTGCTGGGTCATGAACCCTGGTCCTCAGAATGAGAAATAATTCTCTTAAGCACTGAGCAGTCAACCTCCAGCCCTGACACTGAACTCCTAAAAAAATTTTTTTTTGGTTAGCATACAAAATGATGAATGAATTTCATGACATTTTTCCTGCATAACATGGCACTTCCCGTCCTGTACTCGCCTCCTACCACCTGCCCCCTTTTTGCTTTCATATCATATGCAGATATTTCAATATGTGTATATTTAAATCTAGATTCCCTATGAGAGAAAACATGGCCCCTTTTGTTTGTCCCTTAACTTTCCCTCTTCCCTTTCATTCCTTTTCTTCTACTTCCCTTCTTACTTGCATGTATTTTTCCCTTACTAAATATCCACCAAAAAACCAAAACCAAAACCAAAACAAAATGTATTTCTGAACCTGATCTACAGTTTTATCAACTTTGTTTGTTTGTTTGTTTGTTTGAGACAGGGTTTCTCTGTATAGCCCTGGCTGTTCTGGAACTCACTTTGTAGACCAGGCTGGCCTCAAACTCAGAAATCTACCTGCCTCTGCCTCCAGAATACTGGGATTAAAGGTGTGCGCCACCACGCCCGGCTCTATCAACTTTCTTATAAATGATAAATTTTCATTCTTCTTTACACTGAATTCATTGTATATATGCACCACACTCCTCTATCTATCTATCTATCTATCTATCTATCTATCTATCTATCTATCTATCTATCTATCTATCTGTTGATGGGCATCTAGGCTGGTTCCATATCTGGGCTATTGTAAACAGTATAGCAATAATAAATATAATAATGTACATTTATTAATAATATATTAACAAAATAACAATAAAATGTAAGCATATCTGTGATATATTGAACTGGCATCAAGTGGTTAAAGTATATATTAATCTGTGGAATAGCTGGGTCACGTGGTAGTTTAATATTCAAGGAACCCACATACTGATTTTCACAGAGACTGTAACGATTCATATTCTCAGAAGACGTGAATAAAGGCTCCACTTTTCCCATATCCTCACCATCATTTCTTATCTAGTTTCTTGAGGATGGCCATTCTGAGCAGAATGAGATAAAATGACAAACAAGTTTTACTTTTCATTTCCCTAATAACTAAAGGATGTTGAACCTTTTTTCATATATCCATTGGCTATTTGTGTTTCTTCTTTTGAGAACTGTTAGTTCAACTTATTTGCTTATTTACTAAGTGGATATTTTGTTTTGTCCCATCTAGATATTAATCGGGTCAGATTTCCCATTGGCAAACAGCATCTCTTCACTCCACTGATAATTTCTTTCATTGAACAGAAGCTTTAAAATGTGATCCAATTCCATTTGTCATTACTTGACATTACTTCTAGAGCTTTTACACGCTCAGAGAATTCCTGCTTGTATCATCACGTTTTATCCACAGTTTCCTCTAAGAGTTTCTGGTTCTCAAGTCTTATATAATGGTTTCTGATTCATTTTAAGTTGATATTTATGAAGCATGAGAGGTATGAGTCCAGTTTCTTTCTTTTAAAAGCTGGCATCCAGATTTTTCAGCACCATGTATTGAGGAGGTTGTCTGGTTACGTTCTGACAACTCATTTGTCAGAAAGCCAATTGAAGAACTGACTCCATCAGTTTAGCCTATGGGCTTCGGGGTACTTTCTTAATTGCTGATTGATATAGGAGGACCCAGACTAGTGTGGGTAGTGCCAACCCTTGGCAGGTGTTCCTAGGCTATTTAAGAAAAGTAGCTTAGCAAGTCAGTAGGAGTGAGTGAGTAACCATTGTGATGCTTCTTCAGCTTCTGACCCCAGAATCCTGCTGTGAGTCTTGCCCCGACTTCCCTCCATGAGGGACATAAAATAAAATAAATTCTGTACCAAGTTGCTTCTGATCACTGTTTACTCACAGCAAAAGAAAATCAAACTAAAGCAGAAACTGGTACTAAAAGTGAAGCCTTACTGTGATGGACCTCACTATGTAGTTTTTATGCCTTGGGATGTCTTATGGTAGAAAGGTGGAGGGTTTTGAGCTTTGGTCTGGAAAAGACATTGAGTGCTCGGAGCCTAATGAGTCGTAGGAAAATCATGCTGAGAGAAACAAAGATAATAGAGGCCTAGCTTGTGAAGTTTCAGAGAAAGGTTTGGAATCCTTGAAAACAGTCTATTGGGGCTGTTGATATATTTTTAATTAAAAATTGGCTGTTTCTAATCAGCTGGGGATGAAGAATAATCCGTGATTATCAAGAGATCAACACTACCCAAGTTAAAACTATGTTGTCAACACTTGTAAAATGGTAGATGTAATTGTGTGCATTTACTTCTGGTTCTATTACTCTAGCCACTGGTCTGTGTCTGTTCATGCCAGAATCCCACTGCGTTTGTCACTACAGTTGTACAGTTTACCTTGAGATCATATACTGTGATACTCTCTGATTATGATGTGTTTGTTTGTTTGTTTGTCTTGTTTATTTGGGGGTCTTTTTTGCTTTCATGTGAGTTATAGGATTTTCTGTTCTATTTCTGGAGAATGTCAGTAGAATTTTGACAAAGATTATGTTTAGTCTGTAACTTTCTTTTAGTAACACAGCCATTTTACAATTATTATATTAGCCCATAAGTATGGTAGGGCTGTTCATCTTTCAGTATCTTCAATTACTTTCTTCAGTATTTTAGCATTTTTATTGTAGAGGTCGTTAATGGCCTTAATTATGTTTATTCCTAGGTACTTTATTAAGCTACTGTGAATGAACTTTCCCACTGAATTCCTTGTTGACAAGCTTCTTACTGATCTATATGAAAGCTACCTATATTTGTTTGTTGATATTTTTCTTTTAATATTGGTTAAAAGTGTTATTCAGAGCTAAGAGTTTTCTTATGGAGTCTGTAGAGTCTTTTAAAAATCATATCACATGACCAGAAAATATTTATTTATATTTTCATTTTCTTGCCATATTATTCTAGCTTATTTTGATATTATACTGAATCACGCATAGAGCAATATATTGAATATGTGAATTGTCTAGTTTCTGACTGTAGAGAAAATGCGTTCAGCTTTTCTGCATTTGGCATCTATCATGTTGACTACAGGTTTATTGTAGTCTTTGGTATGTTTATTGTAGTCTTTATTATGTTGAGGGCATGGTTCTCCTGACTTTCTTTTTATTTTCTTTTTCCTTCCCTTTCCATTTCTTTCTTTCCCTTCTTTTCGCCTATAATTTTGCTGGTTGTTGTTTTGGTTGGTTAATATTTGCTTTTTGCTTTTTCTCTATCTGCATTAGGACTTTCACTGACTTACTTTGTTAAACAAGATATGATGGGTTTAAGTATCCTTTGCTTATTTAGTCCTCACATGAAAGCAGCTCTAGCCTGTGCTCTCCACTGTTCCTACTGCCCTGTGTTTCGGTCCCCTTTCAGGAGCTTTTGCAATGCTGACTTAGTGGCCATGAACTGTCTTAGAGTTGAAATGTCCTTATTTCTGTTCTATTAAAAGGTAGCTTTGGGGAATAGAGCAGCTTTATTAGCTATTCACCTTCAGGACTTGAAATATACGATTTCATGCTTTTATGGCCTTTTAAATTTCTGTTGTAAGATCTAATGTACTCCCCTTCCCTCAACGATTTACTATCTCAACCATGGTATGTGTTTAAGTGTTTTGCCTGCAGTTATGTGTGTTTATCACATGCATCTCTGGCCCAAGGAAGATAGAAGAGAGCATCAAATGCCTTGGACTAGACTTAAAGACAGTTATGAGTTACTATGTGAGTTCTGGGAATCAAAGACAGGCCTTCTACAAGAGCAGCCAGTGTTCTTGACTGATGAGCCATCTCTCCGGTCACTATGCTTGCTGTTGTGAGATACTGTCTTTTCTCTTACAGTGTTTGTCTTGTTTGGAAAAGGGGCTTACTATGTTGTACTGCCTGGCCTGAACATCAAAGATCCTACTTCCTTTGCACCAAGGTATGTTCCACTATGCTTGGCTCTTCTACAGTTTTTTTTTTTTTTTAAAGATTTATTTATTTATTTATTATATGTAAGTACACTGTAGCTGTCTTCAGACACTCCAGAAGAGGGCATCAGATCTTGTTACAGATGGTTGTGAGCCACCATGTGGTTGCTGGGATTTGAACTCTGGACCTTCCGAAGAGCAGTCGGGTGCTCTTACCCACTGAGCCATCTCACCAGCCCCCTCTTCTACAGTTTTTAATATTGCTGTGTTTTTACACTTTGGCATCTTGAGTATACTGTACTATGGAGAGGTTCTCTCTTGGTCATGTAATTTGGGGTTCTAAATAACACCTGGGCTTAGATGTTCATTTCTTCCCTAGATTTGGAAAACTGCTTTATTTTCATTGAATAGATTTTCTAGATGAAATTTTTTTAATGTTTAAATGAATTATATTTGAGATCAATCAAATTTTTAAACATAAGTAAGATTGGTCATCATTAGATTGTGCCTGAATATACATAGTCTTGAGTCTCTGTACTCATAACATAGTCAACAGTGTTAATTTTTATCCATTGGACTCTTCATGTTGTCCAAATACATGCACCTCTACTACTTTAAAAGCAACATACACACTGAGTCATACAGGAGATAGATATAATTTATAAGGTCATGACATTAGGAACCTAATTTTAAAATTAATCTTCACAATCCTTATGACATGATAGAGAAAAAAATATAGAACTATTTTTTTCCTTTTTTTTTTTTTTACATATTTTCCTCAATTACATTTCCAATGTATCCGAAAAGTCCCCCATACCCTCTTCCCCCCCCCCCACTTCCCTACACACCCATTCCCATTTTTTTGGCCCTGGCGTTCCCCTGTACTGGGGCATATAAAGTTTGTGTGTCCAATGGGCCTCTCTTTCCAGTGATGGCTGACTAGGCCATCTTTTGATACATATGCAGCTAGAGTCAAGAGCTCCGGGGTGCTGGTTAGTTCATAATGTTATGAAATTTTAATTTTGATTCCTTCTACCCCACAGATTCCTAGATTCTGTCTCTTGATAACATCCTACAGTTTTTGAAAATTGTGGTTGTGACTTTTTGCTTGCTTGCTTGCTTGATTTATTTATTTATTTATTTTGGTTTTTTTGAGACAGGGTTTCTCTGTATAGGCCTGGCTGTCCTGGAACTCAGTTTGTAGACCAGGCTGGCCTCGCACTCAGAAATCCACCTGCCTCTGCCTCCAGAGTACTGGGATTAAAGGCGGGCTTTTAAATCAAGTTTGCATAGTATTCTTCAGGCTTGCCTACAGTCCTGATGTTCTTTTATTGTTGCTACTTCGTCTAGTCCATTGGTGATGCAGTCTACTTTCTATATTTATTAAAAATTTGTTCCTCCAAAGTTTTCATCTCCAACATTGCTATTTGTATTTTGTACATCTCGATTTCCTTGATTAATTTCTTATTCATGTGTAAGCTAACTTTTCTATCCACTTGCTTACTTTCTCCTCTATGTTGCCAGTTTTCTTTCCAAGGCCCCATGTGAAATTCTTAGTTCATTCATCTGCTTATTTGTATTTTCCTTAAAGTCACTAATGATTTTTACAGGAAAATGTTTGAATTTATCCAATATTTTACCTGTTTTAGTATGTTTGAATTTAGTAATTGAGGAGTATTTCTGTGTCTTAATTTGTGCCTTTGTTGGTATGGATTTTTCTTCCACTTTTATTTGGGAATCTTCCTCCCTAGCAGACTATTCTTGCAGGGTAAACCCCCAATATTACTCAGGGAGATGAAAACAAATTGGTAACCCCACAATGAATGTGATATCGAAACACAGTGAAATTGGTTAAACTCCATAACACACCCGCAATGACCAAAGAAGAAAAAAATGGCAAAATGAATGTTAAGTATACTCTGAAGTTAAAAATCATTTATAGCAAAGGTGGAAATAGTAATGAATGGGATAAAGAAAGAAAGGAGAGGAAAAAGGGACACAAGAAACAGTGTTAAGTAAAAGGAAAAAGAAGAGTAGAAATAAGTTATAAAACGGAGGAGGAATCCCCCACTAGAGCAAAGTGGAAGAGCTGGCCCCATTAGCATGGGCACAGGAGAGCTGGGGGTGGGGGGTGGGGAGGCTGATGAACTCACACACACTGGAGTGTGGGAAGGGGCAGGTTCTACAGAACCAAAGTTGTCGAATGCCCATGACACAGGGCACTAAAAGGATATCCAGGCAAGGATCCAGTATTGATGCTGGAGCAACGACTCATTGTGATGACCATTTCCAAGTAAAGCTGTGTGGGAACAGATTACACTGTGTGACCCGCTGCAGCTCCCACAGTGAGATGGTTTTATTTCATTTGTTTTTGGGAGAAGGTTGCAAGGGCAGAGGGTATATATGGAGGGATGAGGAGATGAGTGGAATTGGGATGTATGATGTCAATTTAACAAATAATAAAAAAAATATTAAAATAAAGAAGAGGAGGAAAAAACAGGAGATTAAAAAGAAAAGAAAAGCCGGGCGTGGTGGCGCACACCTTTGATCCCAGCACTCAGGAGGCAGAGGCAGGCAGATTTCTAAGTTCAAGGCCTGCCTGTTCTACAGAGTGAGTTCCAGGACAGCCAGGGCTATACAGAGAAACCCTGTCTTGAAAAACAAAACAAAACAAAACAAAAAAAGCTTGCTGAATAATGAAAAATAAAACCAGTTAAACATGGAAATGAAATTTAAAAAAAATAAAAACACAAAAATTCTATTTTGTAAGATGGGGTGGCAGTATAGTATACATGTACAACTCCAGAATTGGTGGAGGATCGTAAGGGCATTTAGACCAGGTTAGGTTATACAAGACCTTTTCTCAAAAATGTTAAAATAAGAAAACATTAAGATATTACCACTAAAGGTATATATTAAGATATTATCACATGTGACCCAGTGGCAGAAAGAAAGATGCCACTTTGGATCTGCTGCTAGTCATACAGGTTAAGCTTCAGAGGCCCACAGGGCTCTGCACTGTATTAGCTCCCCTAGTTTGTAGAGTAGCAGCCTCTGCTGGCCACACTTAGCCTTGCAATCTAAAACTGAAAACTACATTCCTGTTTTTATAAATTACCAAGTTTCAAATGTCTTGTTATAGCAATACAACACATGGAAACGATGTCAGTATTTCATCATATCCAAGTTACCATCAATTATAAGACACATTCCAATGAAGAGAGACTAAAACAGGAGAACCAGAAAATAACTATTGTTTTTATCCTTTTACATAGTTTCTACACCATTATATTAGAATTTTCTCCATTGTCTACCATCTTCTATTACAACAAAAGGCCAAAATACAGAATGCATTCCCAACAACGTACTTATTCATTTCTTAAGGACAGGAAATAAAGTACCTGCAATGAACAATAATGGGCTCTTCTTTTCCAGCCCTCTGGTCTCGTACATGACAAACAAAATCCAGAAAGTCACTCGAATCATCAGGTACTCCATGGTCAGGCCAGGCTGTGTACTGAATCTGAGTAAGTTGACGGCTCTCATTTTTCTAAATGAAAATGAGAAGTTACACACTTTGACTTAGGAATTACCTTTAAAATATAAAATTCATGCCATTTTAGCTTTAGAAGGAAATAAAACCACCTTTCCATTTTGTCTTGCCATTGTGTATAAACTCACTTAAATACAACATTTGAACTGAAGGAAAACATTTCACAGAAATAGTTGTATCCTTGTAAGTACTAGCTACTTACATTGCTATACTTTTTTTTTTTTTTTTTTGGTAAAGATTTTCCGAGACACAGTTTCTTTGTATAGCTTTTGGCAGTCCTGGAACTAAGTCTGTAGATCAGGCTAGACTCAAATTCATAAAGATCCACCTACTTCTAACTCCCAAGTGCTAGGATTAAAGGTGTTCACCACCACCACCTGGCAACATTGCTATACTTTAATGACTCAATTTTTATGTCTAAGGCATTTTGAACAGGGTAATCAAATAAATTAAGGTCAGAGAACTGCTTAAAAGATTACCTAATAGGGATTCCACGTGAACAAAGATGGTAAAGTAAACACTTTGTGAGCATGAACAAAACTTGAGACAATTATTCCATGACAGGAATGACATCAAAGCCCCAGGAGAATGAAATGGCTCAGCTGCTAGGAGTGCTTATGGCCAAGAATGACCATCTCAACCCAATTGCTGGGACACATACTGTGGAGCAGACAGCAGACTCCTTTAGGTTGTCTTCTGCCCTCTCTGACCTCCACAGGTGCACCATGACAAAACCACAAACACTTGCGCACACATAAATGAGTATAATAAAACATTTAAATACAAAATCTCTCAAATATACAGATAGAGTATATAAATATATAATATATATATACTTGGCTGCAGTAAGGGGAGCAATGATGGATATAATTAAAGTAAGAACTCTGGCTCAAATCCTCAAATCCTAACTCTGCCAGTTTTGGCATTTAATATTTCAGAGGTTCTTTCCTTCAAGTGAAAAGTGAAAGGACACCTACAGCTCCACAGCATCTTTAGGTTTAAAAGGTTTCCTAAAAAGACTAAATCATATCAAATTACTGACTCACACACTTTAAAACAGGATATAACTATCATTCAACATCACTCAGTCTGTGGACAGCCATTTATGTTAAATGCAGATCATGAATGAAAAGACAGGTATCAACTCAGACCACCAAGACCAAGTTCGCGAAAAGGGCATAAATAAGAGAGAAAGACAGAAGACAGAGGCTAAGGGAGAAAGGATAGGAAACAGGAGAGGGGGAAGGAGTATTTGTCCTTGGGATGGGAGTGGGTGGGTGCTGACAAAGGACTGCCTATGGACAGAGAGGAGACAGACTTGGCAGTTTATAAAGGTAAAAGGGGAAGAGTCAGAGTGAGATGATTAATTTTAATTGGGCATGTTAATTAGGTGAGCCAAAGGGGGCTTTAGATTGCTGGACTTCAATACTTTGATAAATGGACTCGTAGTCAGTTTCAGAAGGAGAAAGTGGACTAATAAGGAAATGGGCCTTTTGGGCTAGCACAGGAAGAGAAAACAAGAAAGAAGGGCCAGGCTTGACAGGCTGGCTAGAGCCCCTTCAATGAAGGTCAAAGTCAATCAAGACTTTGGGAGTGGAGGTTGCCGATCTACTATCTATCAGTGTATGTGCAGTTTTATTTTATTTTATTTTATTTCACTTTATTTTATTTTATTTGTTTTGTTTTGTTTTTTTTTTTTCGAGACAGGGTTTCTCTGTGTAGCCCTGGCTGTCCTCGAACTCAGAAATCCACCTGCCTCAGCCTCCCGAGTGCTGGGATTAAAGGCATGCGCCACCACCGCCCAGCATTGTGTGTGTGCATTTTTATGTTGGCTCAACATTTTATGTTTGGCTCAAGCTAGGATTAAATACTTGCACCACAACACTTAGTAACACTGACGGCCATTTTAAACAAAGCCAAAGGAAGAAAGAAACTGCCACATAAGACTGTGAAGGCCCAGGTCTCTCCCACCAATACTTAAAACTTTTGAAGGCAGGAACTCCAAGGGTATGATTAATGACAAGTGACATACAGCCTTACTGGCTCTCTTACAGCCAATAAGGAAGGAGCCTGATGATGTGCTAACATATAGAAAAGGAATCGGACAGTAAATGAAGCTAAACTTTACAGGGAGAAAACGGCTAAAGTTTATTTGAATAAGAATAAATTAAGGATATACTGTCTAGCTTATAATTATAATGTACCAATCTGTAGGTTAATCATTAAGATAGTTCTTTATTTTAATCTTTATTTTCCTAGCTAGATGACCAAGAGGTAGGCAAGTGTGTGTGTATGTGTGCATAGTGATTTCTATCTTCAACATAGTCCTTTTTCTTAGTCTAACTATAGCTATATAAAGCTAGCTATATCTAGCCATGACATTTTTATTTATATAACCAGAGTACCTCAGAACTATGCAAAGATAAATAAAGTGTGTGTGTGTATGTGCATGTATGTGGACTATATATATGTGGAGGCCAGAAAAGTTATCAGGTATCCTCCTTTCTTACTTTCTTCTTATTCCTTTAGAACAGTATCTCTCACTAAACCTGGTCATTGCTCAGAGCTATGCTAGATAGAACTCAGAAAGCCCCAGGGATCCTTCTGTCTAAATTCTCAGAGCTGGGGTCACAGGCACTTGTAGTTATGTCCAGCTTATTATATCAGTGCTGCGATCTGAATTTTCCTTATGACTAATCAGCAAGTGTTCTTTTGTTTTGTTTTTAAGAATTATTTATTTTATGTATATATGAGCACACTGTAGCTATCTCCAGACACACCAGAAGAGGGTATCGGATCCCATTAAAGAATGTTTTGAGTCACCATGTGGTTGTTGGGAATTGAACTCAGGGTCTTTGGAAGAGCAGTCGGTGCACTTAACCTCTGAGCCATTCCTTCAGCCCCCAGCAAGTGTTGTTCTTAACTGATGATCCATCCTTCTAGTCACCAGTTGAGTAACTTTTGTTTCCTAGTAACTAGTCTCAGACTAAAAACATTTTCATTTTCCAAAGTCTTTACAGCAGTTCTTATACACAGACACTCTTGACTTCTTACCTCTTGGTTAAACAGTGTCATCTTCCTGAAGATATAGGCAGGGTTTCCTTCTTCAGAGTGGCAGGTGACTTGATAGCATCCATAGGATGAGCTTTCTGAGGGTTCTGGCCAATACTGGTGACATTTAACCTGATTGTCAACAGATTGAATACAGAAAATTACCTATTTAAGACATAAATTTGAATTCTCCAACTTTCAAAATGATCTAATTTTTTAAGAACTTTCAAATTTATAGGAACTAATTCTCATACATCTTATAGCTACTAATATTTTCGTGTGTACAGGTGCGTATTGTATGAATGTTACTGTGCACATATATGAGTGTGTATGCACACACATGTAGCACTGTGGTCTCTTCCATCACTCACTACCTTGTTTATTTGAGAAAAGGTCTATCACTGTATTTGTAGCTCTTCAGTATGGCTAGGCAAGCTGGCTGGTCAATGAGCACAGGGATCTGCTTATCTCTGCTCTGGCCCTCCAGCTCTAGGGCTACAGATGCAAGCTACCAGATCTAAATGTTACGGTGAGTACTGGGGATCTCACCTTAGGTCCCTATGCACTTTACTTAGTTATCCATCTTGCCTGGCTGTTCACTGACCTTTAAAAACCTTCTCTAAACAATCTGTTTGGCTACATCCTGATAAGAGTTTATCACAGGTGTGTAGGAACATGTGCATATGTGTATGTGCTATATATCCTAGCTCTATTTTCATATCACTGACCCGTTTAAAGTGCAACTGCTTTCAGTACACTTCATAGAACTGTGTAACCATTCCCTAAACTCTTAGTTCATTTTCACTGTGCCATAAAAACCCCATATATTCCTTAGTAGCTGTTATGCTTTCTGACCCATTCCATCCTCTTTCCCAAACCTGGACTTAGGTATCTACTAATCTACTTTCTGTACATATGAAGAACCAATCTGGGATGTTCCATAAAAATGGAATTATACAATAATTTTTGTTTTGTTAACAATTTCTCATTCAGCATAAAGCTCTTCAGTGTCACCCAAATTTTATTATCACTACTTCAGTTACTATTATTGCCAAATATTCTTCAGTATTAAACTTTAAAATTTAAAGTATTGATTTTAAATAAATACAATGAAAAGAATGGTAATATTTGTGTTGCTAGTATTGTGCTGATCACAGTCTTAAGTATTTAGCTGTAATGATTCAAAGCATGGAACCAAAACAAAAGATAAAAGGCTACAAGAGGATGTTCTGAGTATATAAACACAATGTAATTTAAAAAGAGCCTAAGTAATGTTTAAGATTAAACTATAGCTTACTCTGCCACGTTCAACTTGTGTGGTCAACATCACAACCATGGAGGAGCCTTGTTCCCAAGTCATTTGCCAAAAATCTTTACAAGTGTGTGGTAATGGCCCTTGACAAGCAATGTATTGATTTATAATACTTGAAGAAGGAATTTCCATCTAACAAGAAAAAGACATTAAAATAAGAAATGATCTTCATTAATAATTTTACTTGTAAAAGAAATTTCCTGGCAATGTCCAAAGTTATACTTATTCATTATTTAATTGGTGGAAGAGGAACTTAAAGCAAATATTTTCCAAACACTACCTTCCTTTATTTTTTTCTTCTTTGAAACAAGGTCTCACTATGTAGCCCAGCATCTGAACTATTATAGGCATGTACCACCGTATCTCAAACTATTATGGCTTAAGAGGCAGCATTATAGAGGAACTTCTTTTAAATACCAAGAGTTTGTAAAAATATTTTTTAAAAGTATAAATAGTTTATTGGTAAATTTTCTAAGGAAGAAAAATTCTGCCATTCATTTTAGCTGAATGGTGCTCATTAAATAATGTGAAGAACCATTAGAATAATATTAAAGTTTGTTTTTAGAATGAAATAAGACAATAAATATAGAGGAATCAACACTCTACATTTGAGGTTGATTTCAACAAGCTGATACCTACATATAGCAATTTAGAAAATACCCAAGGTACTTGAAACTTGAAGTCTCCCTCCCAAACCAGCTTCCACTTATTACCAGAGGGTAAATTTGTTTTTCTACTTCCTAGTACCTCTTTCACATAAATAGTCTGTATACAACAACTATTTTTCTATAAAACCAATTTTAAAAGAGTAACACAATGTGTATGGTGTTCTGAATCCCACTGTTTGAAAGATAATACCCAAATTAGTACCTAATTTCTTTCTTTTAATGACTCTTCTTAAAAAAATACTGTAACTTATAAAACAGAAATTTTAGGCATTGTTAATGTTTGTTACCAGTAGCAAAGTAAACTGAGCCCTGCTCTTCTCTAAACCTGACATTTTTAGCAAACGAAAAAATATATCTACCTATAAGGTCAACAGGAAGAAATGAAAATGCTGGATACAAATGTATTCACAGTTCAACTTCTAACAATACCAAACTGCTCCCCAAAGAAACCAGTCTACATTTTAACCAACAACACACAGGAATGTAGTTAATTGATACTTGCCAATATAGCTACATTCCCTTATCCATAGTTCTGAAAAGACCAATAGTCTGAAATGAAAAACTGATTTTGGTGTTTTGAACCTTGTCCTAACTTGAAAGCATTTTAAAGGTGACTTTACTTGAAAGCATTTGACATCAAAATGTGACTTTGACTTAATCCCACTCAGAATATTTATATAGTATCAGTATAATAATTAAAGGGCCCCTATTATAACCTGCTAGGAATATTTACTTCCTATTGCACTGCTACACGCACTGAATAGTCTTAAAAAAATCTAAAAATTTTCAATGCCAATGAATACTTGAAGGTTTCAGATAAAGAACTATACACGTGTATGTTATCATCAAATTTTTGGCCTTTCATTTTCAGAGATAAACAGTAGAACTTTTATGTAGTTTAAATTTGTACTTTGTTTTCTAAGTTTAAACTTCATTTAACTGTGATACTTATTTTTCTAAGTTTCATTATCCTGGCTTTGCTTAAAAAAACAAACAAACAACAACTCCACAAGTCATTATCTAAGGCCAAAAGGAGGAGCTGTATGGCAACTTATATCACTCTCTGCCTAATCCTTTGAAGAAGGGGCCTCATGATTATGCAGCAAGCTTAACTGCTTTGCCATCTCTCTAGCCTCCATAATTGCTAAAGTTCTTATGCAGTTTCAAAACAGGAGGCGGGCTTTGTTGATTATGTCTAGGCATACTGAGGAAGAAACCATTTGAGTCACTGGATAAGCATTTTTTTTTCAGATGACATCAAAAGGCAGCTGTTTCATTCCCCTTTTATACTGCCTACATGCAGCCCCGATTACTGTGCAGTACCATATTCTTCACATTTTCAGGTTTATTGTGGGTAATTGCACCATTTACAATCACAGTGATGAAGTGCTGTATAGAGTTCTTATGTACATGAAGGTTGCAATGTTATTCACCATGGAGAGAATGTAGATTAGCTTTCTTCAGTCATGAATTACACTTCAAATGCTATTGGCTATGCAAAGTTAACAAAACAACAATGTTATTATTAAATAAAGCTTTAAATGAAGCTGTGCATTGATTAGCTGATGAAATGTGACTATTTACTTATAAACACCTAACTACATATTTGCCCTAGTAATGATGATTCACTATTACCTCGTTCATCAATTGCACAAAGAATCAAGGTTAGACTTTCAATAAAAAGGAATTAACCTTCAAATTTACAATGGTTTTCAATTGCTCCCAACAACAAAGGCAGAACAAAAAACTTACATTTATATAGTTTGCATTGATGTAGTCTTCATTACCTTTTAAAAGGACCCGTGTAGCATCATCTAAAAAAAATTAAAAGATACAATAGTTTCTTCTGTTTTGATATTTGGGATTAAACCAGAAAAGCTATACCACTAATGAACCACACTCTAGTCATAAAAATTTAATAAAGTTTTATTTAAAATATTAAGCTTATATTGTAAGAGTTAATAGATACTTACAAGGTGAAATATCTCTGTATCTGTTTTTGGAAATGTTCTGAGGTAATTTGGCACAAGACATTGTCATTCCAGGTTTTTTCCGATAGAGTTGCTTTAAAAACAAACAAACAGAAACCGTCTGAACATCAACAGTTCTGCTTTGTTTTGGCAGACTTGTTTCTATTCCAATGGAAACCCTCCATACTCCGTGCGTACCATGATACTTTTCAGAACAGACACGTGCTGACCCAGAGATATAGTCTGCTTGGTAGTTTCTGACATGCAATATGCATCTATGATATTTTGAAAAGTTTGAAAACAATTTTGCTCACTAAAGTATTTCAATAGCAAGTCTACAAAGAACATTTGGCTTTATTTTAGTTTGAAAGTGTTCAAAGGTACACTGAGACATTTTCAAAAAAGAATGGATGCATGTCTTAGCATGTTTTATTATTATAAGCATTTATATACAACATATTTGTATATAGCCATCAATATTTAAAAACACATGGGGAAATTCCTGGTTTTATTAAAGATAAATAAAGATCACTATGACAAAATATTACCATCTACAAATGTGTTGGACTAGATTTATAACTATCTTGGATATAAGCAACCTGTGGGCCACAGGCTGGACATGTCTGGTTTAAATATAGACTTTCAAATTTACTATATACTCACAAATCAAAATAGAGATTAACATTCATGCCAGGCAAAGATGGTGTGCAGCTCTAATCCCAGAACTTAGGGGGCATATGCAGGTGATTCTCTGAGTTTGAGGCCAGCCTTGTCTACAGATTGAATCCCAGAATAGCTAGGGCTATACAGAAAGTGCTAGCATTATAGGGAAAGACCCTGTCTCAGAGGGTGTGGGGGGGTATGTGGGGGTGGGATTATCAATCAAGAAGCATTCTTTTTCATCTGAGATAATGATCTGAGAGGTTATAAGACTATACAGACAAAAAAACTAGAAAAAGATTAAATATTACAAACTATGAATTTTAAATATAAGTTATGTTATTAACTTTTGCTTATTCTTATTTTACTTATTTTTTAATACCAGGACTTTGCTACATATAGCTAAGGATGGCCCCAAACTCATGGAAAATTGTAATGCTGTGATACCCAGTATTACAAATGATATGTGCTGTGACATTTGGCTTTTCGCAAGCTTTGAATTTATAAGACAATATTATCTTGTAGTTTCCATTAAAAAAAAAAAACTAAAAAATTACATGAAAAAAACATACGAAATGTGTTTACATTTACTACTTTTATATATTTTGAGAGGGATCTCATTGTATAACTTAGATTGCCCCATAACTCATTGTTCTGGGCTCATCTTGAACTGAACGACATCTTCCTGCATAGCTTTTATTCTTCTTTTAAAAAGAAACTTATTTGAGCTGGAGAGATGGCTCAGCAATTAAGAGTACTGACTACTTTTCCGAAGGTCCTGAGTTCAAATCCCAGCAACCACATGGTGGCTCACAACCATCTGTAATGAGATTTGATGCCCTCTTCTAGGGTGTCTGAGATAGCTATAGTGTACTTACATATTAATTAATAAATAAACAAATAGATCTTATAAAAAAACTTATTTATACAGTCATAACCAGTATTATGGAAATAATTTTTAAAAACTACATTTTAGAATTCTTCATGCTAACAAATTCTAAGCCTATAATTTTACCTTATAAATCATAATGCACAGTAGATTAGGCCCTAAACAACCCTCAAACTATTTAGCAAATACTGATTTAATATAAATGTTATTACTTACATCAAACTGTGCCAGTACTGTTCCAGTGATAAGCCCCTCAGCTAGCTGGATCATTGACTCCCGCAAGGAATGGTCATCTTGATGGACACTATCTAGTGGGGCTTTCTCAGGAATATACTGGAAGTCTGGTTCACTTTCTAGTTTTTCTTCCACTACATCATATACAGCTAAAATACAACAAAAAGCACAGTAAGAATCTTAATAGAATTCAGTAAGAAATTGACAGATGTATTCTATAGATTCAATAACTAATAATTGCATTATATCTGATTGGTGCCTTTGTGTAGGAAACAAGAATGACTGTGGGGTTGAAAGGCTATGGGGGTTGCTATTCCTTTGGAAAAAAGAAGGGTTCTTTATCCATCTACATATTTAATATCTGAAGACACATTAAGAAAATGAGGCAAGACTAAAGCAGTTAAGAGCACTTTCTGCTCTTGAAGAGGACCTAGGTCCAGTTACCAACATCCACCTGGCAATTCACAACCTCCTGTAATTCCAGTTCCAATGGATAGATGCCCTTTTCTGACATTCTTGGGATCCTGGGCTCATGCCACAAGCATCAACACACACAGGAGTGTTCAAATGTGTGATCATGAGCATGCAGACACAGACACAGACAGACAGACAGACAGACAGACAGACAGACAGACAGACACACACACACACACAGAGTTAATAAATACTTACAAAAATAGAGAAAATGAGGCATTTTGAGCTGGAGATCTGAATAGACATGCCCTTAATTTCTAGGAAATGGATCAATGGCATAGATAGAAGTCTATACACCATTATGTCTAAAGATATGCTAGCTTTGATCATATGATAAATGAACACAAAGCTGAATAAATCAGCCCCATATTCTCTCACCCAACTAGTCACTAAGCATCTTTCATGTTCAAGTTAGTATAAGAGAGCTCAGATCTTAGATGTTGGGCCTATAAATGCCAGGCCTACAACTTATCCTTATTTATTTTCCCTCTTAGCTCCATTTTAAAGAAAATTAGTTTTACATGTATGGACGTTTTGCTTGAATGTGTGTATGTAAAACAAGTACATGTCTGGTGCCTATGAATGCCAGAAGGCGGTATTAGATAACCTGGAACTAGAGTTACAGACCATTGTGAATTACCATGTGGATATTGGAAGTCAAACTCTGGTCCTTTGTAAATACATCAAGTGCTTGTAACTGCTGAGCCATATCCAGCTCCTTAACTTTGTTTAACATGAGCTCTATTAACACACAAATAAATGGTTCATCCATATGTAAAGCTATATTCTCTGTAAACGACTGCCTCCTCTCAGCCATCTTGCTGGATTAGGAAACATCATGTACTATACTTGAGAGAGAAAAAAAAAAAAGATGTGACAAAGTCCACACTGAAAATGAGTGGAGGGGGCTGGCGAGATGGCTCAGCAGGTAAGAGCACTGACTGCTCTTCCAAAGGTACTGAGTTCAATTCCCAGCAACCACATGGTGGCTCACAACCATCCGTAACAAGATCTGGCGCCCTCTTCTGGAGTGTATGAAGACAGCTACAGTGTACTTACATATAATAAATAAATAAATCTTAAAAAAAAAAAAAAGAAAGAAAGAAAATGAGTGAGGTCTCCATCTAGAATAATTCTTTACAAGGGCCTAGCTGGGTTCCTCCTCAGTTTTAAAATATAAAGAAACATCTGAAAGTGCAAAAAGGCCTATGCTGTCAAAGACTTTAGTTTATATTCTGGCTTGGTGCCCATTATGAATCTATAAACAGGAAATAGTCTTTGAAAGTATTTTCAACTCTAAAATGAGAGTAATGTACCTATCATATTTGGTGGCTCTGAAGATTAAGTACAAACATACACAGCAGCTTAAGTACAACAGCTACTGACTATTGTCACTGAGTGCCACAGGAGCTGTTATCAGAAGAGGACAGAAAAGCCAAACTGAGAGATTGCTGTTGGTGTAAAATTGCAGCTGTGACACAAAACAGACAGTATGAAGCCTAAACAAACAAGTTCCTCAGAATCAAAATGAATGTCTGTTAATACCTGTTTAACATTCTTAGAAAGCCAATTCAGTATTATACATGGATAATAACAGAAAATACAGAAAATAAGATGCCTCCTTTGAAAAATATAAAAAGGGAATTTTTCTTTTCTCTAAGCAACATCTCACTGTAACATTCTCATTCATGACTACAACAGATCGGAATCCCACGCACGACTCTCCTGCTGTGTCTCTTCTGTAATAAAGACTCCTTCTACATTCATGCCTTTTTTGTTGTTTTGTTTTGTTTTGTTTTTTGTTTTTTCATGACAGGGTTTCTCTGTGTAGCCCTGGCTGTCCTGGAGCTCACTCTGTAGACCAGGCTGGCCTTGAACTCAGAAATCTGCCTGCATCTGTCTCCCAAGTGCTGGGATTAAAGGCGTGCGTCACCACTGCCTGGCCACATTCATTCTTTTAAGATACAAGACTCTGCATAAGTACCTCATGCTGTTTATATAACTGCTGGTGGACACAGCAGGGTGTATAAGTTGGGTACTGAGAATAGTGCTATAGTGAATATAAATGCAGATAATGCTAGTAGTATATGCCCAGATAAGAGTTTGACATAATTAGTCAAGAGGGTACCACTTACGAAAAATATAGTTAACAGTATCTTTCTTTGTTTAATTAGAGTTTGTTTTGGATTTTTCTAGAAGCACAACATGGAGTTTATTTATTCATTAAATATTCACTGACTATACTATTCTTAGAATGATTGAAGAGGGAGGCCACTCTAGGTATGGTAAAATAAGCAGAGAAAAAAATTTTGAATGAAGGAAAGACATGAGTTACAAAACCAAAAAAACCCAAAAAAACAAGAAGTATTTGCAGAGCAGAGGAAACACAAGTCCACAGACCTGAAAGTTATGTCAGGTTGAAGATCTGGGGAAACAGTAATGACTCCACTGTGCATCAGAGGTGAAAGAAAGTGTGACTGGGAGACAAGCAAGCGAAGATTTTGGATTGTTTTTCTCCGATTATGACAGACAGCACTGTGGTTTGAAGAGGAAACTGACATGACATGTATAGATGCCGACTCTGGCCGCCGTGTCCAGGAGTAAACAGCAACAAATGAGGACAAATCCTCAGTGCTACACAGACTACTTACCATTAGGTCGGACTAGGAGCACGAGTTCCCCAGAATGTTTCTCACAGCTAGCTTTAATAAACAAGACTACTTGATCATGGGTATGTTCTGCAATGTCCCGACCATTTATTAGTACCACTTGGTCCCCTTCATTCAAGCGAGGGACACAGAGGTCAGCCTGTAATATAATGTAGATAAGTGTTCAAATAGGTGCCCAGCATCCTGAAAATATAAAACTTACTCTTTACATCGTATAGAAAGATAATTAAAATTACATATAGAAAAGCATGCATGCAAGGGTAGGAAAATGGATACCATCTCAAAAAGTAAAATAATAAGGTAGAGAGTGACTGAGGAAGTCATCAGCCTCTAGTTCACACACACACACACACACACACACACACACACACACACACACACACACACACAGACAATCTATCAATCTCTTTTACTTGAAAAAGCAGAAATTAAGTTTTCTTTTGAACACCCTATTTTGTTTTACAACTTCACTGAAAATTCAAATTCCTTCTTCATGGCCTATTATGTCCAGAAAGATTCAGATAAGAAATATGTCAAAATGCATATATACATACAGGCAGTCTTAATTTTGTACTCTTTGAATATATACAATTTCAGTTCCCACAGCTTAAAGAACATCAGTTTCTGAATTACATCCTCCAAATTTTAGCTTTCAGAATATATTATGTCTTACTGCATAAAGTATACATTTGCAGCTAGTGCTTCAGTCCAAAAGTTTGTATCTCAAAATGGAGCACTTCAGCTGGAGAGATCCTCAGTGGTTAAGAGCATTGGCTGCTCTTCCCAAAACCCTAAGTTCATTTTCCAGCACCCACATTGGGCTAAAAACCCCCCTGTAACTCCAGTTCTAAGAGGGAATCAATGTCCTCTTCTATAGAAAACAGATCTAAAGTCATAAAAACAGTATAATTTTTCCAAGTGATTTCAATTTGCATGGCCATCTTTAAAATTCTGCACTACTGTAATAAGAACTGCCCGAATATTGAGAAACTCAGTAATTTAGATAAAGGAGATAAAAGAATCAGAAATAGGAATAAATGTTCTATGAAAACACATGAGTACAAGCATGAAGATGGCAGGTCAGGAAGTGAAAGAAATGCTATGGCAAAGGGAAGGAGAAATAGACATGTTACTCAAATTTACTATAAACAATTATTTCATAATTCTCAGCCAGACAGTGTGCCTAGTGGAAAGAACACTGAACACTGCTCATCCTCCAGTGCTTATGAAATGTGTAACCTCAGACAGTCAACACCTTGAAAATACAAGAACTTAGCCTGATTTATCTTCTAGAGTTGTGAAAATAAAAGTGAGTAATTTCAATAAAATGTTTTAAAATCTCAAATATTCAAATGTCAGCCTTTATTTATTATTTAGGGTTCTTGTGGCTATATTTTATTAAAGTAGAAGTCAAATATTTATATGGTTCCTTATGTAGGGAAATGCATCTATATACCAGTTTGATTCTACACTTTTATAAATGCATATTAGGATATTCATAATGAAGTAGAATGGTTGCTAAACTATTGGAAGAAATGCTAATTCAGCAGAAAGCACTGTCTTCCCATATTACTCTATGGGTAGTATGCAGTCAGAAAAGATGTGCTCTATGTATCAAGGGACATGAGTCCTCTATGAGGCTTTTACTATACCCATCAGCATGGATAGAAACTTCCTCATATTTAACCTGCCTTTTGTCAGATATAAATTTTGATTTGCATTTCTTTCTGATTTGAAACCCTAGACATTAAACAAATTTTCTAAGAGGAATAGACACTGATTACAAGATTTCCATTGTAAAGAAAATGATGTTTTAAATGTGAACTATCCATTTCTTTTTTTTTTTTTTTTTTTTTTTTTTTTTTGTTTTTTTTTTTTTTTTTTTCCATTTTTTATTAGGTATTTAGCTCCTTTACATTTCCAATGCTATACCAAAAGTCCCCCTTACCCACCCACCCCCAGAACTATCCATTTCTGAGGTACCCAAAACACACACACAAAAAATCCTGACATTAAAACCCAGCACTCAGCATGCTGAAGCAGGAGGATCTCTTGAGTTCAAGCCAGCTTTGATTTACTTAGAGTGAGTTCCAGGACAACCAGGGCTAAATAGAGAAACCCTGTCTCAGAAAAACCAACCAACCAACAATCAAAAACAACCAAGAAACTGTTTCCTTTAATCATCTTTTTCTTAAAAGGTCACAACATGGAAGACTGTGGTGGTATCTATATTAATGAAGTAATCTAAAAATGACAAGGTTCTACTGCTTTAATATGTCCAACAATGTTCTATCGCAATATGTTCTAAATCTCACAATATTTTTATAGCATAGTTCTATGTAGCACAAGGGAGGAAGTCACCACAGCAAGAGATATAGCTCATAAGAGCAAAGGATGTTCAGTGTCATAATTCAGATAACTAAACAGGAAGAAAAAAGAAAGTGAAACATATCAGTAATTCCATTTATTCAGGAGAAACACTGCTAATATTTTAGCATGCTCTAGATAACACCAATAAAAATTATTTAATGATAACAGAAAATTCATTACTGTAGAAGCTTATTAATGAGCAACAGGTGACTCACTATTATAGATTAATGTTTTAGCATGTGCATATTAGAATTTAAAAATGATCCTGTATCATTCCCATTTAAAGGAATTTTAAAACAGAAAGTATGGGCAACCCAGGTAGTAGTAGCACAAGCCTTTAATCACAGCACTTGGGGGCGGGCAGATGCAGGTGGACCTCTGTGAGTTCCAGCCTGGTCTACTGAGAAAGTTTCAGGACAGCTAAGGCTACACAGAGAAACCCTGTTTCGAACTCCACCCACCCACTCACCTCAAAGGGGGACAGGGGGGAGGGGGGGAGGCAAATAATGAACTACTGTAAGTAAATAAAAAGCAAACAGCAACAACAAAAATATCAAAAAAATCTCATAAAACTCCACCTTCATCTACATTTGTTGAATAAGGAGATTTTTTTCAACAAAACTCTTTAGCACTGCAGGAACACTCAGAGTAATTACTTCTTTCTAAGATGTAGATTCAATTAAGATTTCTCTTTCCCTGCAACTTACAATGTGATACTTAGCACTTAGATTTAACATTTGACAAGTTGAAAAGTAGTACTTTTCTTCCTTTAGGCAAAAAAGTGCTTTGATTTTATTTTATGTTTAGGTGATTTGATTGCATGTAAGACTGTACCCCACAAAATGCCTGATAACTTGTAGAGACTATTGGACTCCTTGGAACTGGAGTTAAATGGAGCTTTGAGCTACCACCATGTGGGTTCTGAGAATTGAACAACCAGTGTTCTTAACTGCCACTCCATCTCAATGGTTTTTTGTTATTGTTGCTTTGTTTTTTTAAAAGTACAGATTCTGGGGATGAAGAAATAGTTCAGTGGTTGAGAGCACTGGTTGCTCTTGTTCTAGTACTAAGGGATCCAATGCCATCTTCCAGTCTCCTCAGGCAATAGGCACAAGTGTAGTATAGATAGATACATACAGGGAGGCAAAATATATGCCAAACTAATTTTTTTAAAGTACAAATGGAGTTGAAGAGATGGCTTGGCAGTTAAGAGCACTTACTGTTCTTGTAGAGGACCCAAGTTTGAATCTCAGGGGCCATACAGCGGCTCACAACTGCCCAAACCTCAAGTTTCATGGGGATGCAACACTGCATTCTGAGCTCTGAGGGTCACACACAGTGCACAGAGACATACAAACAAAGCATTCATACACACAAAAACATTTTACAAAGTATATATTAGTTTTTGGCTTTTGTTGTTGTTTGTAGTTCTAGGTGGTCTAGAACTTAGAACTCTCTTTGTAGACAGAGCTAGGCATGAACTCACCGAGATCTGCCTGCTTCTGCCTCCTAAGTGCTGGGATTAAAGGTAGGTAAGCATCACACCTGACCCTTAAGTATATATTCTTAGAAACACGATTAGATAAAATGTGGGATAACTTACAGGTGTTCCTGGTGCTACCCGGGAAACAATTACAGGCATCTTCTGATCATATCCTCCCTGGAAAATAGTAAAATAAAACATCAAATACTACCAAATGAAGAACATTGTAATATAAAAACTAAATATGACATTCGTTCTGGATTACCTTTACATTGAATCCAAACCTTCCATTTTCATCAGGTTTCATTTTGATTAGAACAAGGTTATCATGTGGAATGCCACCATTAGGCTTGAGAAGACAAAAATAAATTTCAGAATATAAATTATAGGATTTATCTGCTTGTATGACCTATGGTATATAAAGAATTAATATCCTAAGAAAATGGTAGTTGTGAGGAAAATAGTTTCTTTGCCCAATAACTTCCATACACATTCTCTCATTCCTCCTTCCATTCTATTGGAAGAACACTGGCAAATGTGAAGTTGCCATCTCCCTTTCCTCTAACTCTATTTAATACCAGTCAGGTTTTCACCCCCACCATTCCATAACTAAACTAACGACAACAAATATTTTCCCATGACTAAATCCAGTATCATGTGTCAATTCTGGTCTTACTTGAATTACCTGTAACACTGGACCAAGTGCTCCCTTTCTATTGGGCTCCTGCATTATACCTTGTTGCCACTTTTCCTTCTACCTTTTTTGCTCCCTTCATCTCCTGATTCTTATAATTTGGTAAGGGCTCAGTTTCTAGAGCCTTTATTTATATAACAACATACATTTCTTGATGATTCCCTATATTGTGTTTTTAAAAATATAACCACTACCATGAAAATACAAGTTCAGTAACCATAACTATATCCAAGTATGCAAGAAGAGACACATGAACACCACCATAGAGTTAGTACTAAAGTTGCCATTGTTGGCAAGAATTCTGATCTCCTTTGATTAAACCTATTGTAGTGGAACAGTACCCATAAGAAAACAGAATGCTTTAGACTTTTGATAATGGGAGGAACTCTGAGGAAATAAATGGAAACGCAGGGAGCACAGCACTAGAGACTTCCAACACTAGGTACTGATGCATCTTATGGAGTCTACCCCTTGCATCTTATTTCATGTTCTAATGTTACTTTAAATTTCCTGAAACATATCTGCATGTGAATGCTTTTTAGGAGCATAGTGTATTTTTAAGCAAAGCTACTTACAGTGGACTTTTCAGGGGAAGAGGGCACATCAAAGGATTCATTAGTATGGGTGACTAGATCTTGCTGAGAGTTTGAAAAATGAATTTGGTTCCAACTATTTTTCTTAGATTGTTTGGGTGGTAAAGCTGGTGGCTGCCCATCTTCAGGGGTCTCTTGTGATCTAGGTAAGAAAAGCAGTGAGAAGTAAATATTTTTAGAAGTCATCTGATGGAAATACCTTTTTCTAAATTAGGTAAAGCACCAGATACCAACTATGTCTAATGTGTAGAAACTTTTTAACTGTTGCATTTACTTGGAAATGCTTTAATAAAAAAAATTATCTTTAAAGAAGTAAACCTGTTTTTTAAACTCAAATCAACAGTTATAGAATACCTTAAAGACATTCCTATGAAGATATTAATTTGCTACAAACTGAGGAGTAGCTTTCATCGTATGAGAAAGCAAACTTCCAAAGGAAGAAGACAATCAACAGTCCTACCTAGCTATAGCACCTGTGAACTACAGTCACCAGCAAGACACCACAACTGTAAAGGTAGACAGTGGCACACAGACCTTAGTGGTAACCAACAGCTCTATAATTGGATCTACTCAACAAGAAAAATCATGCCTGGTACTGGAAACCCAGGGACAGTGAACTCATGGATCATGAAGAAGAACCAACAACCACAACTATAGTAAACTAGCACAATCCCTAACTACATTCTCAATATTTGTCCTTATACTCACAGGGAAGTGTAGTCCTCATCCACCATCATGGAACTCTTTCCAACAGATAAAGACTATTACAGGAAAACTAAACCAATCAAATCACAGAGTTGAAGAATCTAATCCCAACAGATATAGCTACATAATAATTCCTGCACTAAGGCTCAGGAAACATTGGAGAAGAGGGAGTGGAAAGAGTCAGAGAGAATCAGAGCATTTCCTGTGAGACTGTACCTCCTAGTAATATCAGAAAACAAACACATAAAATCTCACCAACATGGCGACCTACACAGGATGTAAACAAGGACATTCAAAATAGATAGAGAAAAGCTTGCCAAGGCCTAAACTTTTAAAAACATTTCAATGGTTCTTTGTGAATCATGCACCTCAATTTTGTTTTGTTTGGTTTTTAACTTTACAAGGCCTGAACTTTACACATAGAACTACAGATAACTATGGCAAGCCAATGGTATGCCAATTAGTTATCCAATACCAAATGGTCAGGCCAGCCTTGAAAGCATAGAAACCAGAAATAGACAGTGCAGGCTATATTTAGAAACATATATGAAAACACACACACATGTATATAGGTGCAAATATGTACAAATGTGCATACATGTATGTATGAATGCATGGATTTAACAACAATTAATGAAAAAATGGCCATGAATTTGGAAGAGAACAAGTAAGGGAGTATAGGAAGGTTTTAGGGACAACAGGAGAAATGGTATACTTATAATATCAAAAAGAGAAGAAAAACCCTCAGAATTGGGTGTTGAACAAAAAAAAAATCCTGCCTGGTAGGTATAGTCGAATGAGCTTAAATGATTGTCCTCTTTCACAATGGTTCTTGAGATTAATAAATACAAGCATGTGACAGACTTTAGAATATTGAATTAATCATGGTAGAGACAAAACTACATGGAATCCTGCCAGGTGCTAAGGCGAGAAAACAATTTAAAAGTATTGAAAAACATAACCCCTTATTTGTGGCAATGGGAATTGATAGTTATTCAGGAGGGATTTCAAGGTAGAAATTGTAACTTTTAAAAGCAAACAGTCTATTTCCACAAAAGCCAGAAGGGAGAACCCGTGGTTCAACTCCTACCCTACTATGCTGGCATCCGTGAAAATGATCTTGGGAGACAGTCAATAGGAACAGAATATTTTTTCATTTTTCAAAGCATAGATTATTGCAAAGAATGAATTGGATAAACTGTTGCTATGGCATTCTGGCATATGCCATGCATGCTATGTACTTTTCTCACATTTGATCTCCACTATCCTTTTCTGTCCTTATGTCCTCCTTGCTGACTTTGGTCCTGTTTCTTAATACCCATACCCCCCCCCCCCTTTATATTTATATTCCACCCATTATGGAAAACGCAGTTTTTCTGAGTCTGGCTTATTTAACATCATGATCTCTAGTTCTATCCAAATCCCTGCAAACAACATGATTTCTATTTTTTTTATGTCTGAATAATAAACACTTCATTGTAACTTTTTCTACATTTTCTTTACCCATTCTTCTGATTGGCAGCTTGGCTGATTCCACAATTTAGCTATTGTGAATACTCCTAGTAAAGATGGGTAAGTAGTTATCATTAGTGTATGATGACTTCGATTCCTAGGAGTATTAAAGATGGATCAAATGATAATTTTCATTTTTTAGGATCATCTACTCTAATTTCTGTAGCCATTAACAGTGTACAAGGATTCTTTTTATGCAACCTTCCACATCACTGTCAGCATTCGTTCTTTGTTTGGTTGATTTTGGTTTTGGAGACAGGGTTTCTCTGTGTATCCCTGGCTGGTCCTGGAACCCACTCTGTAGACCAGACTGTCCCGCCTCTGCCTCTTGAGTGCCTGGGTTAAAAGTGTGTACCACCATGCCTTGCTGTTTGTTTTCTTTTCTTTTCTTCCTTCCTTCCTTTCTTTCTTTCTTTCTTTCTTTCTTTCTTTCTTTCTTTCTTTCTTTCTTTCTTTCTTTCTTTCTTTCTTTTCTTTCTTCTTTCTTTCTTTCTTTCTTTCTTTCTTTCTTTCTTTCTTTTTTTTTTTTTTGGTTTTTTCGTGACAGGGTTTCTCTGTGTAGTCCTGGCTGTCCTGGAACTCACTCTGTAGACCAGGCTAACCTCGAACTCAGAAATCTGCCTGTCTCTGCCTCCTAAGTGCTGGGATTAAAGGCTTTTGTCACTACTACCCGTCGCAACGTTAACTATTTTAGAGCACGGAGCCTGGTTAGATGATGATCAAGAGTGCAAAGAGGCCGCATGAGTCAGGCAGGGTCTCACAGGCCTGTCCTTCTTTTTGAGAACTATTTGATCAGTTTATCTGCCCACTCATTATTGGATTACTTCTTCCTTTGTTGTTAAGTTTTTCAAGGTCCTGACATGTTCAAGATGCTAATCAATTCAATGAATATCTGCAAAGATTTTACTCCTACCCAGCAGGCTGTCTTTCTTCTCTGGAAATTGTTTCATTTGCTGTGTAGACCTCATAATGTGATGCAATTCCATGTGTCAATTTTGGCTGTCCTTTTCCTGAATTATTGGAGTGCTACTCAAAAGATTGCTGTCCACATTGCTGACTTGCAGTACTTCCCATTTGTTATCCTCTATTAGGTCTGGTCTTCCATTAAGGTTATTCATGCTTTCTGAGTTGATTTTGAACTGAGCAAGACCAAGAGAACTAGATTCATTCTTTTACCTGTGAATTTACAAGTTTACCAACTTGATAAAAATCACTGGCTTTTTCTTTGTTTGTTTTGGTTTTTTAAAGAAAGGTTTGCACTGTATAGTCCTGGTTTTCCTGGAACTCACTCTGTAGACCAGACTGTCCTTGAGCTCAATAGAGAGATCTGCCTGCTTCTGTTTCCTGCGTGCTGGGGTTAAAGGTATATTAAAAGTGTTTACCCTAAAAGAATTCTTTTTGAAATGTATTATTTTACTTTTTATGTGTGTAAGTGTTTTATCTGCATGTATGTCTATATACCAAATGCATGCCTAGTGCTAGAACTGGATTCTCTGGTACTTGAGTTATAATTATGAGCTTTCATTTGAGTGCTAGAAACTGAATCTGGGGCTTGTACAAGAGCAGTTAAGTGTTCTGAAGTGAAGCATCTTTCTAGAACTGAAAACAGTTTTCATGAGAATACTGACCATTAAGCCATTATTGAGCTATTATCTATCTCTGAGATGGCAGAATATCACTGAGTGAAAAAAGGGTTGCTGCCTCTTTGCACAAAGGTAGGAAAGTTGATGTGTAAGGGTACATGGCTCTGATACTCAAGGACAGAGCTGTCTTACTTTGGAGTACTGATAATAGATGCCTAAATGGCATTATCATTTTAAAGAATACCCTTTACCTTCCTTCAGGGATGACATCAGGCTTATGCATATGACTTGTTTGGTGGATAAAATATGGATTGCGTATCATGTGCTATCTCCAAAAAGGAAGCTTTAAGAAATAGTTCATGAAATATTATTAATCTTCTTCCTTGGCCAGAGACTTGTCACTTCAAGTCCTGGTATGAAGATAATACAGAAAAGAGTCACAAGTGTTGAATCTGAACATAGAGTGATAACAGTAGTAGCAAACATTCCAATTATGTAAGTAAGACTTAATTGCTATCACAGCACAATGTAATCCAAGATAACAGAAATGGCTAGAGTGACCTTTGATATATTCTTTCCCTTAGCAGTAGAGACAAGAACTTCTTCAGAAGATTCCTGCTAGAAAACCAATAGTTTGAGGGAGAGGGAGAGAGAGGGGTTTAAAACTGGGTAGTGTGACTTAATGGCTTCACACGAAGTTTCTAAGAAAAAAAGTCATCATGATGTTCGCCTTCCACATGGGCAGATCAATGTGTCTGCCCCTCCGAAGACCCCGCAGTCTGAAGGTCTCCCAGGAGATGTGTTGAGCCAGGTCAACAGGTAAGGGACCCACCCAAATAACCTCAGCACTTTGAAGGCCCGAGTAGCCCAGCAGACTCAGGACCCATCCCCTCTGCTCAAGTCTCACCTCCCTTCTGCCCTGTGCTTTGCTCGGGGCAGATCATCAGCATTCCTGCCCTCTGAAGACACCACAAGTCTGAAGGCCTCCCAGGAGACCTGCAGCGACCCAGGGACACAGGAAGCAGGCTCCAGACAGAGACATCCTTTTATCTTATCAGATCACCAAGGCCTAAGGCTGGTGTCCAATCACAACAAAAACAACAGAAAACCCAAACACCCATGGAAACTGAACAACTCTCTCCTCAATGATAACTTGGTCAGGGAAGAAATAAAGAAGGAAATTAAAGACTTCCTGGAATTCAATAAAAAATGATGACATAGCATACCCAAACTTATGGGACACAATGAAAGCAGTGCTAAAAGGAAAATTCAGAGCACTAAGTGGCCTCATAAAGAAATTGGAGAGATTCTACACTAACAACTTAAATGAAATGGTCAAGATTGGGGAGAGAGAACTCCTAGAGTCTACCTCCAGTAGAAAGACGGAGTATCAAGTAGAGGGATGGGTTGCCATTCCACAGTAAAAAGCTTGAACCCAGAATTGTTCCTGTCTAAAAGAACTGTAGGGACAAAAAATGGAGAAGAGACTGGGGGAGGCTGGAAGAAGCTGAGGAGGATAGGCGCCATAGGAAGACAAGCAATCTCAACTAACCCAGACCTCTGAGATCTCTCAGACATTAAGCTGCCAACCAGGCAGCATATGGGAGGTGGTCTGAGGCCCCTGACACATATACAGCATAGGATTCCCTGGTCTGGCCTCAGTGGGAGAAGATGTGCCTAACTCCCTGGAGACCTGAGGACCAGGGAGTAGGGAGGCCTTTGGGGTTGGAGGCATCCTCTTGGAGACAGAGGAGGATGAATGGGATGAGGAGGAATGGGAGAAAGGACCAGGAGGTGGGCAATGACAGAATTGTAAAAAGAATAAAAATAACTAAAAAAAAAAAAAGAAGAAGAAGAAGAAAGAAAAGAAATAAGTAAACAAGTCAAAGGCATTCTCCTACTATTACTTATCATAACAGGAGGAGACAAGGAGCCTAACATGGAGGTACATACTGAGAATGCCAATACTCAGGGACACAGAGGCTGGAAGATCATAAATTCAAATTCATCCTTGGGTACACAGTGAGTTCAAGGCAGCTTGGGCTACATTGAACCCTGTATAAAGAAAAACAACAGCAACAACAACAACAACAAAAAACGGGGGTGCGTTGGGGGGTTGGGGGGGAAAGAAAAGAGAGAAAGACAGAAAGTGATTATTTCCATTAAAAATAAAGTTATAAGGTAAACACTAAAAAAAAGAAAGAAAGAAAATTTAACATTGGGATATAAATAAGGAGTTGAATAATAGTCTGTAGGTCAATTTTCATTTTTATTACAGGTATTTCTTTTTGTGGAAATGTCTGCACATTTGTGTTTCTGTCCTAGCACATGGGCAGTTATTGACAGTTGATGGATTCACTTCTCTCCTTCTACTGTGTAGTGCATGAGCTCTAAATTCAGATTATTAGTTTTGTTGACAGTATCTTCTATCCACTGATCCATGTTTCTGGCACAAGTCCTTTTATTTTGAGTAAAGAGAAAACGAAAAGAACTTAGTGACATACTTATGACTAACTGTATATTCTGTATAGTTTAGTCAATAAACTTAGATTCTTGTAAAAGAAAGAAAGAAAGGAAGGGAGGGAGGGGGGGAGAAAGGTCATGAAAGTTTCTAGTATGGCATAACTCTAACTAAGTGAAGTAAATGCACAATGTCAGCCAATCACCAAGTGTCTGTGTAAAGCCCTTTAGAGAGCAGCTCTAAGTTTCTTTCCTAAGATCTGTCTTCATGGCCCGGGATCACTTACCCCACATGCCCCAGTTTTCATTCTGTCCCTTTTAACTGCCAAGAAGACAAGTTTCAAAGGGTGGACTGGCTAGTTGTGTGTCAGCTTGACACAGCTGGAGTTATCCCAGAGACAGGAGCTTCAGTTGAGGAAATGCCTCCATGAGATCCAACTGTAAGGCATTTCCTCAATTACTGATCAAGGGGGAAAGGCCCCTTGTGGGTGGGACCATCTCTGGGCTGGTAGTCTTGGTTCTATAAGATACCAGGCTGAGCAAGCCAGGAGAGGCAAGCCCAGTAAAGAACATCCCTCCATGGCCTCTGCATCAGCTCCTGCTTCCTGACCTGCTTCAGTTCCAGTCCTGACTTCCTTGGTGATGAACAGCAGTATGGAAGTGTAAGCTGAATAAACCCTTTCCTCCCCAACTGCTTCTTGGTCATGATGTTTTGTGCAGGTATAGAAATCCTAACTAAGACAAAGGGCTAATGTATTCAAGCACTGTTAGTCCAGGGAAATATTCCTATGATCCCGAATACTCTCCTGAACTATGGCACACTTGGTATGAAAAGGCAAATCAAACCAGACATCCTTTGATAGAACCTATGCATGTGTAAAAAGTGGGTATTACATGGCCCCTGAATTTAAGATTTTTTTTTTTTTTGGCCTTGCAAACAGTTGTTTGTTTACATAAAAGGAATTTAACCTCAAAACCCGGGGCTTGGGAAAAAAAAAATTGTGTGAGGCTGAAATCAGATGGCAATCGAGTCAGAGAAACTTCTTGTATCTTGATCTGGCCAAAATACATGGCAGAACCAACTGAAGCACAGTTATTAAGGAATATCTACATGGTTATACCTGGCCATGAAGGTATCAGTGTTCAGTTATGTGTATATGAGAGATTCTGCAAAAACTGCTAAGTCCACATTTCTATGTGTTAGAATACTTAATTAAATGTGTACTGTTGAAAAGCTTCAGGATTTTTTTCCCCTATTGTACTTCTGATTAGAAATCACTGTCCTGGATAGTGCTTGTAAATTCAGAGGTTGTTCAATTTTGGCCAAGACATATTTGGTTTATTTAATTGTTTTTAAAACATGTTTATGAGTATATTTTGAAAATTACATATGGTATGGACACATTCAGAATGAAAGTTAGACACTCTGGAAAGAATGTATAAGTATCATCAATTGCTAAGCACTGGATAAAAGCAAGAGATAGCTGACATTTTCTGCATTCCAGGCCACATAAATTACCACCTAATGCTATCTCAAACAAAAGGTAGGAATTTTGTAAGAACTGACACCCAAGGCTGTTTGCTAATCTGCTATCCTCTGAGACAGACATTAATATAAACCTGGGTCATAAAGTGTAGTTCTAGGAAAGACTTGCATTTTCTAAAATATACACCAGCAGAAATAGTGCCAATCCTGCTATTACCAGTCATTTAATCTTATTTACTTAAATAAGTTTTGGCTTAAAACTTAGGCTTTTTAACTCTGGCTAATTTATACTGATGCTGAGAGGACTTAAAAGTAAACATTGTATTACACAGATGACTTTTATAATTTGGACATGAAATACTCCTTTCAGTTCATGTGTTAAATATTTAGTTTCTACTTTGAGGTAATATGTTGGGAGGTTGTGGAAACTTAACAGGTAAGACGTACGTGCACAAAGTAGTTACTGGGGGTAGATCCTTGGTGACTGCCTAGTCCCTGTCCCTTCTGCTTTTCTCTCTGAGTTAAGTAGTCTCTTGCTACCATAATCTTGTCCTTTATTTAGCTGCTGAACAGTATTCCATTGTGACAGGCCCAGAATCAACAGCCAGGATTCAAGATTATAAAACTATAAACTAAAACACATCTTTTTCCCTTGTAAGTGGTTCTCTCAAGTATCTGGCCACAGTTATACAAAAGAAACGAAAAACACTAATTAGTGTTCAGAATCACTTAAATAGGCAACTTAGAAAATACAGTAAATCTTTGAAGGATGTAATTAATATACAAAAACAGAACTGTTTAGTTAGCTCTTGAGATTTACTTCTTACTTTTAAAGTTTCAAAATTCAGAAGATAAAATTGTCAGTCCCCAACAAAAGAATTAGTTATAATTTTAAAGGCAATAAAACAATCAATTTCCTTTTTTTAAAGATTTATTTATTAAGGGCATCCAATCTCATTACAGATGGTTGTGAGCCACCACGTCATTGCTGGGATTTGAACTTAGGACCTCCAGAAGAGCAGTCAGTACTCTTAACTGCTGAGCCATCTCTCCAGACCCTCAAAACCATCAATTTCTATCAATCCTATCAACTCAGTTTTTACAAGTATCATTGTATATATCTATATACGCATATACACAAAACAATATACACACATACATATACATGTGTGTGTATTCCTTTAAAAAATGTTATCAAGGCTAGACTTTTTTTTTTTTTTTTTTTTTTTTTTTTTTTTTTTTTTTTGGTTTTTCGAGACAGGGTTTCTCTGTATGGCCCGGGCTATCCTGGAACTCACTTTGTAAACCAGGCTGGCCTCGAACTCAGAAATCCACCTGCCTCTGCCTCCCCAGTGCTGGGATTAAAGGCATGGACCACCACGCCTGGCCAAGGCTAGACTTTTATATGTCTCAGCAGCATAGCTAGTATTGTTTGGCCTAAGGAAAACCATAGCTAATATAGACTGTCATGTTTTCCCAGAATATCTTTAACACTTTATTGACCTCTTCATCTCTCTTTTACCCCTTAATCTAAGACATGTTCTTTCTTAAAGATTGATCCTGATTTGTTTAGCTATGTTCACAGCAGCTTTATTCATAATAGCCAGAAACAGGAAACAACTTAAGATATTCCTCAATGGAAGAATGAATAAAAAAAATGTGGTCCATTCCATTACACAATGGAATACTGTTTAGCTATTGAGAAAGAGAGAAAGAGAGAGAGAGAGAGAGAGAGAGAGAGAGAGAGAGAGAGAGAGAGAGAGAGAGAGAAAACATAAATTTTGTAGGCAAATGGATGGAACTTGAAAATATCATCCTGAGTGAGGTAACCAGAGCCAGGAAGACATGTATGTATGGTATGTATCACTTATAAGTAGACATTAGCCATAAAGTGCAGGACAATCCACAGACCCAAAGGAACTGAGTAATAAGGACATCACAAGGTAGGATGCTGGAATCTCCCAGAAGTGGGAACTAGTCACCGGAAGTGGATGGAGAGAGGGAACTTGGTAGGACAAGGGCGGGGGTCGGGGGGAATAGGGATGGTAATCAGGTATGGGGAGATTGAGGGGTTTGGAGAGGGCTGAAAATGGGAATAGAAATTGGTGGGAGGCATCTCTGGGACTACCTGGAGACCTTGTACTGGGAAGGATAAGGCAGTCTATGGGGGTGAGCCTAGCTGAGATTCCAACAAGAGGAGGATATAGACTGAAGTTGTTACCTCCTGTAACTGGGCAGGACTTCTAAAGGGTTGAGGGAGTGACATCAACTCAAAATTTGTCTTGCCTATAACATATACAGGAAAAAGATGGAGCAGATACTGAGGGAACAGCTCCATCTTTATTATGCAGCCAAGGAACATCCCCACTTGAGACCCACTCCATGGGAGAAAGCAAACCCCTGACACTATTAATGATACTCTCTGTTATGCTTGCAGACAAGAACCTAGCATAACTGTCTCCTGAGAGGTTTCATCCAGCAGCAGATGGACGCAGATGCACAGACCCACAGCCAAACATCAGGCTGAGCTCAGGGAGTCTTTTGGAAGAGTGGGAACAAGAATTGAGCAAACCAGAGGTGTCAAGGACAACAAACTAACCTGAGCCCCTGGGGGCTCACAGAGACTGGGCCACCAATCAGGGAACATGCAGGGGCTGGACAGCATTTGTAAATGTGCCGCTTGGGCTTCATGTGGGACCCCTAAGAAGTAGAGCAGGCGCTGTCTCAGTCTCTGTTGCCTACCATTGGGTCCCCTACCCCCTACCTGGCCTGCCCTGTTGGGCCTCAGTGGGAGAGGATGTGCCTAGCCCTGCTGGGACCAGATCTCCCAGGATTGGCTGGTATCCAAGGCGGGGACTCCTCCTTCTCTGAGGAGAAGAAGAGGGGGTAGTGGGGGAAGGGACTTGTAAGGGTGGAACTGGAAAGAGAGGAGGAAAGGGGGCTGTGATCAGCCTGTAAAGTGAACTTAAAAAAATAACTGGTGACATTCACTGTACAGTTTCTTCCTTTCTCTTCAATAATGTATTTTTTTTTACTCATTTATGATATTGTGTAGGTACTACCTGTACTGGCTAGTTTTGTGTCAACTTGACACAGCTGGAGTTATCACAGAGAAAGGAGCTTCAGTTGAGGAAATGCCTCCATGAGATCCAACTGTAAGGCATTTTCTCAATTAGTGATAAGGGGGAAAGGCCCTTTGTGGGTGGGACAATCCCTGGGCTGGTAGTCTTGGTTCTATAAGAGAGCAGGCTGAGCAAGCCAGGGGGAGCAAGCCAGTAAAGAATATCCCTCCATGGCCTCTGCATCAGCTCCTGCTCCCTGACCTGCTCGAGTTCCACTCCTGACTTCTTTCAGTGATGAACAGCAATGTGGAAATGTAAGCTGAATAAACCCTTTCTTCCCCAACTTGCTTCTTGGTCATGATGTTTTGTCCAGGAATTGAAACCCTAAGACAAATTGGTACCAGCAGAGTGGGGTATTCCTGTGACAACCTGACCATGTTTTGGGGAGGACTGTGGAAGGACTTTGGAACTTTGGGTCAGAAGATCCATTCGGTGTGTTAAGAGCTCTGTCGAATGTTGTGTAGGAGCTTGGAAGATAATGTTGAGAACAGTGCAGAGGATGGAGGTCTGGCTTGTGAAATTTCAGAGGGAAGATTAAAGACTCTTTTCAGGGCCATTGCTGTTTTGATTGTGAAGATTCTGTAGTTCTGGTTAGCTGGGGCTGAAGAATCAGCTGTGATTAACAAGATACCAGAACTACTAAAGCAAAAACTTTGCATTACTGGGACTATTGATGCTGGTTACCTGGAGCTAAGAAATTAGCGGTGATTAAGAAGAGACCAGCATCGTTGAGGTGACATCTTCTGGGAAGTGTTTTCTGAAAGCCCAAAGAGGCTGTGTTCCAGAGATAGCCAAGGTTGTACTCCTGCTGAAGCACAACTTGGTAATGTGTAAGGGTCACCCAGATGGTACTGGTTTTGAAGGCATGAAGGGGTCACGCAGAGCAGCTGAGGCTCAGCGCTGTGAGAGGCCATGGAAGGTGAAGGTGCAGCCTCAGTTGCAATTGACGGCCCATGACTGAAGGGGTCATGCAGTGTTTTGGAGATGCCAGTACCATGAGATGACCACCAAGAGCAGCAGTAGCAGTGGAGTACCTGCATCTGGAGCCAGAGGATGACGCTTGTGCTACAAAGGGCATGGCTGGAGAAGTGACCCAAGCACTTGGAGGAGCCCAGAAGATTGTGAGTTGGATCCCAGACATTGGATGGTTGGAGATTGATTTTTGCTTTTGATTGTGACAGTGCCCTGATATTTTCCCTCTTGAAGGAAGAAACTATTTTAGTGGAGCCCACCGTTAAGAGACTTTTAATTGTAAAAAGACTTTGGATTTTTAAAAGAGATGGATATTTTAAAGAGGTTGAAATTTTAAGAATATGTAAAGAATGTGGGACAGGACATTTAAAGTTATTTAGACCTTGGGGATGAATAAGAATGTGAGGGCTGAGGCTTACTAGTGATGTGTTTGTGTGTCAAGTTGACAAGGGGTCAAATGTACTAGCTAGTTTTGTGTCAACTTGACACAGCTGGAGTTATCACAGAGAAAGGAGCTTCAGTTGAGGAAATGCCTCCATGAGATCCAACTGTAAGGCATTTTCTCAATTTGTGATCAAGGGGGAAAGGCCCCTTGTGGGTGGGACCATCTCTGGGCTGGTAGTCTTGGTTCTATAAGAGAGCAGGCTGAGCAAGCCAGGGGAAGCAAACCAGTAAAGAACATCCCTCCGTGGCCTCTGCATCAGCTCCTGCTTCCTGACCTGCTTGAGTTCCAGTCCTGACTTCTTTCAGTGATGAACAGCAATGTGGAAATGTAAGCTGAATAAACCCTTTCCTCCCCAACTTGCTTCTTGGTCATGATGTTTTGTCCAGGAATTGAAACCCTGACTATGACACTACCGTTCAATTATGTCAAATGTATGTGTCATTTCCACTATATAAGCTAGTAAATGAAGATATTGTGTATTAATGTGAGGATATGTAGGCTATGCATTGAACCAATGGCTATCAATACTTTAAAAGCTGACTTTATCAATCACTATCTAAAATAATAGTAGGAACAGATTTTAGAAATAATGTTAGGAGTAGTGGCAAACACTTGAGGATCAGAGGCATGTAAGAACACTGTGAGTTCAAGGCTAGTCAGGACAAAGGAAGAACCTATCTCTAAGCATGAAAAAGATAAAAAAGAAAGATGTGAGCATGCTCTATAACCGAGTGTGATAACCATCTCACTTATTTTTCCCTTAATATTTTTGTAATATATTCATATTTATAGTTTCTTTCCTTAAAAATATTAAGAAAACTCTTACATTTTCCAACTCACTGACTACACTATTATATTATCTGAAAAAAATATTTGGGAGTATAAACAAAAAATTGAAATAATAGTCAGTAACCAGACAGGTAAAGGAAAGAGAAGGAACAAGATATCTCAAGGAGAAATGAGTACATTTACAAATATGTGTTTATAACTACATATAAGTAACACCTTGTATTAAGTACTCTAATTTCCAAAGATATTTCAAGTGAAGAAAATGGAAATATTTGAAAATAAAGAAATAAGAAGCAAAATGAAAAAGTCTTACGGTGATGACTCCAGAACTATGCTATTAGCTTGCGTTGATGATGGAGATCTCTGACTTACAAAATCCTCACTGGGGGACATGTGAACCACATGGTCTACCAAATGACCAACTGAAGACGGCCGAACCCGGGTTGCCTCTTGTGTGAATGAAGAATTCCGACTAAATGAAGAAAAACAAAGTCTGAACAATAGTATACTTTGATTTCCCTTGTTTTTTTGTTTTTTGAGACACGGTTTCACTGTTTAGCTTTGGCTGTCCTGGAAATCACTCTGTAGACCAGGCTGGCCTGGAACTCAGAAATCCACCTGCCTCTTTCCTTGTGTTTTAATCCTATTTTTTAATGAGAAAGTGTGTGTTTGTGTGTGTGTGAAAGTCTATGCTGACTACGTAGAATCTCTTACAGTGAAATATAAATGAAAAGAACACTCAATGGGAAGTCAAGACGTACCTGCAGTCTACAAGCTGCCCTAAGACCTTACTATTAATCTTATGCTTTACTCAACATTTCACATGTTACCTCATTAAGACTGTATGACACTACAACAAGGAAGCTGGGATTACAGGCATGTATCCATCTACAAGTAGGATTTTGTAGATAAGAAAATGAGACAGCAATTAACTTCAAGATCCAAACAGTACTCTAGATCCACTGTTTAATCACTCTGCTGTCCTGTCTCTTTAAAAAAATATATCATCCTTAAAATTATTTCATTCTCTTGAAACTTAATCTCAGCTATTGCTATTATTTAGATGATCTCTCTTACACTTCTCCCTTCCCCAGTCCTTGCCTTGCTTCTCTTACCATGCCCTCCCGCTGGTACATATTTGAGGAACTCTTTCTTATCTTTTTATTACCTATTGCAAAACCTGGCAGCTGTGTAAAAACTGCCAGAGTGCAATACACACAAGGTTAGAGTGGCACCATAGGTTCTTGGTACAGCTCAACCTGAGCTGATGGGGTTACTGTTAAAAGTCTTTTCCTAGCCACAGAGGTACTAGAGCTTTGCATCACATTCACGCAAACAAAGCATTTTAAACAGGCTATAGCCCCTTAGAAATTCTGGTATTAATCTATATGGAAATAAATGGACTATATAAATAACAGTTTTATGAAAATTTCAAGTCATGACTAAATCCTGAATTATCCTTCTGGTGAAAATCAACTGCTGAGGAAAGTAAAGGCTGTTCAATTTTCTTCTTGCTCATTCCCTAAGGCTATTTTAGGTCACTTTTATAATGACCAGCAAGCAAACAGGCAATGTTTGAGGCAACAAAAACCCTGTTAGGGACAGGTGAGGTGGCCAATCAGGTAAAAGTATCTGCCCTCAAGCCTGAGTACTTGGTTGCAATCCTGGGAATCCTAGAGTGGAAAAACTTACTCCCCCAAGTTGTTTTCTACCTTCCACATGTCCACTGTTGCATACACACGGCCACATGTCCTCATATATAAAGAGAGAGAGAGAGAGAGACTGACTCACGCTTAAAAAAAGTAAAACACAATAAAAATTTTTTTTGAAAATTTGAACAAAGAACTTAAATTTTTATAAATTGTGATCTTTAGGCAATAAAGTCCGTAGCCAATAAGTACAAAATGCAAGCATGACGCGGGCTTGCCACTTACTGGTTGGGAGTTCCAGGTGGAGACCGGGATGGGAGGCTTTGTGTTTCTAACCTGTCATCAGATAATGAATTTCTGCTGACTACTTCCCAATCCATTAATTTCCGTGCCAAAGGCTTACTTGGAGATCTGTAGAAAATAAGTGAATAATACATAAAAGGTTTTGTTTTGATATGAGTCAAATCTTAAAATTCTTTTAATAAGTCATAGTCAAAGAGTTTGCTTACTCTGATATATTTATAAAATAATTCCAAAAAAGGCTTTATTTGATTTATATGACAAAAAAGGGATTAGTCTAGGAAGTATAAGAGAATGAGGAATAATAGAAAAAAAGATATAAAGAGAAGCAATAGTTTGCTATCAAACATTTTCTCAAATTGCAAATGTTATAAATCTTTGCTTGTAGCTACTGTACTCAGAACACAGTTTACCACAAAGTGCACTGAACAATTCCCACCACTTCATCTCCTCGATGATTTTCTGAGCCTCTGCTTCAAGGAGGAGAGGTCCAAAAAAGATAATTTTTAAAAAAGTATGCTGAATTTATTTATTTTTTCTTTTACATGAAGTATAGTCAGTGAAATTTTTTCCCTTTCTTTCTGTAAAAAACATTCCGTATCTTGTATCTTGTGGTAGGTAACAGAAGGGTATTTTTAAAAGATTTATTCTAATTTTAGTTATGTGTATATATTCTTGGAAGTGTCTATACACATAAGTGAGAGTGCCTGAAGAGGCAAGAAGAGGGCATCAGGTCCTCCGGAGCTAAAGTAAAAAATAGGGTGCTATAATCTGCATTGAATGAATTCTGGGAAATGAACTTTAGTCTTCTGCAAGAGTAGCAATGGGTCCCAACCACTAAGAAATTGCTCCAGCACAAAAGGATATGTTTTATTATCTGTCAGTTATCATAGTGATAAAATAGAATTAAGTGACCTGCTAAGAAAAAGGTGCTAATCTCCACAGATCAAATGGTATAACTATATTCAGAGACATAAGCCCTGAGAATTTTAGGAATGTTAATAACCAAAGTCTTCAGCATGTAAATTTAAGCACTACTGAAAAATCTTTTACTTAAATGTGTACTTTTTTGATATGTAGAATTATTTTGGAGGTTAATAAAATGAATTAAGTGACAAATATAACACATAATAAATCACCTTATACACTTTTAATCTGAGTAATAAATTTTCTAAGACCCATAAAAACATGTATGCTATTCTCTATTACATCACAATAAAACAGACATAGGCATACTACTTCAAAAATCAAATCATAAAAATTTAAGGAAAAAAATTTATTTGTACAAAATAGCACTGTAAGGTGGCTGCACACATGAATTCAAAGTGGTTATAACAGCAAAGCAAAAGCTATGTATCCCGGAGCTAGACTAAACCCCTTCCCAGGTGAGGAGCTCTTGGTAGTTATTAGCTGCCATGAGGGGTCACTTTTCTTTAATAATGCAACATCAGCACGCTCTATTCTACCATGCTCTAAAAGAAAGCTACACATCCAAGACTATTTGGGCAACACAAATTAGTCTTGATGGAGAAAACAAAACAAAAACAAAACAAACACAAAGTTGGAGGATAAAAGAAAGAGTGGGTCTAAGAAAAGTTGGATGAGAGAAGGTGAATATGATCAAAATGTACTGGACAAAATTCAAAAATAACATATAAAACATATGAGGCTATGCCAGTGCCTGGCAAATACAGAAGTGGATGCTCACAGTCATCTATAGGATGGAACACAGGGCCCCTAAAGGAGGAGCTAGAGAAAGTACCCAAGGAACTGAAGGGGTCTGCAACCCTATAGGTGGAACAACAATACGAACTAACCAGTACTCCATAGCTCATGTCTCTAGCTGCATATGTAGCAGAAGATGGCCTAGTCGACCATCATTGGGAGGAGAGGCCCTTGGTCTTGTGAAGATTATATGCCCCAGTACAGGGGAACGCCAGGGGCAGGAAGTGAGAGTGGGTGGGTTGGGGAGCAGGGCAGGGGGAGGGTATAGGGGACTCTCAGGATAGCATTGAAATGTAAATGAAGAAAATATCTAATAAAAAATTGTTTAAAAAATTAATGCTATTTTTTTGTCATAGCCCATTATATTCAAAGATCTTCATTCTGTGAATTTTATTTTCAGATTTTCTAATATTAATAAAGACTGGGCATAGTATTATACATACTTTTTAGATTACTGGAAGATTTTCGCCTTAAAAATCATCCATACTTTCTTCCTGTTGTCTTATATTACATAAATTTATATAAATTAAGAAAAAATACCAAAGTACAAAGTAAATGCAAAATTTAGTATTTCAAACAGATCCACAGAGTGAAATCAGTGTGCACCTAAATCCAAAGAGATTGAGCTTATAATTGCAGCCTATAATTTCCTTTCTAACATATTAACTGCACAAACAGAATGGCCTAAGAGAATGACAATGCTTAGCAAATAGTAGTCCACCGTGTTTTATGTCCACAGCAGGAAGATTTAAAATAATCATGGCTACTAGGGACACTGAGTTCTAATTATAAATAACAAGAATAATTGTTCTTATACTAAATATCTAAATTCATGGGTACAACAGGCTCACTACATACTTCTTTACACTTAATTTTATGAAAAAATCTGAATTTTCAGTACAATATTTTAGCCTCTTAAAAGTTTATTAAATTAAGCTTAAGAGATGGCCTAGTCCATGCCTGACATTAAGCTGTACTTCAGAGCAATTGTGATAAAAACTGCATGGTACTGGTACAGTGACAGACAGGTAGATCAATGGAATAGAATTGAAGACCCAGAAATGAATCCACACAGCTATGGTCACTTGATCTATGACAAGGGAGCTAAAACCATCCAGTGGAAATAAGACAGCATTTTCAACAAATGGTGCTGGCACAGCTGGCGGTTATCATGTAGAAGAATGTGAATTGATCTATTCTTATCTCCTTGTACAAAGCTCAAGTCTAAGTGGATCAAAGACCTCCACATAAGGCCAGAGATACTGAAATTAATAGAGGAGAAAGTAGGGAAAAGCTTTGAAGATATGGGCACAGGGGGAAAATTCCTAAACAGAAGAGCAATGGCTTGTGCTGTAAGATCAAGAATTGACAAATGGGACTTCATAAAATTGCATAGCTTCTGTAAGGCAAAAGATATTGTCAATAAGACAAAAAGACCACCAACAGATTGAGAAAGGATTTTTACCAATCCTAAATCTGATAGGGGACTAATAACCAATATATACAAAGAGCTCAAGAAGCTGGACTCCAGAAATTCAAATAACCCCATTAAAAATGGGGTGCAGAGCTTAACAGAGAATTCTCACCTGAGGAATACCGAATGGCTGAGAAGCACCTGAAAAAATGTTCAGCATCCTTAATCATCAGGGAAATGCAAATCAAAACAATGCTGAGATTCCACCTCACACCAGTCAGAAAGGCTAAGATCAAAAATTCAGCTGACAGCAGATGCTGGCGAGGATGTGGAGAAAGAGGAACACTCCTCCACTGTTGGTGGGCTTGCAAGCTTGTACAACCACTCTGGAAGTCAGTCTGGAGGTTCCTCAGAAAATTGGACATAGTACTACCGGAGGATCCCGCAATACCTCTCCTGGGCATATACCCAGAAGAAGTTCCAACTGGTAATAAGGACACATGCTCCATTATGCTCACAGCAGTCATATTTATAATAGCCAGAAGCTGGAAAGAACCCAGATGTCCCTCAACAGAAGAATGGATACAGAAAATGTGCTACATTTACACAATGGAATACTGCTCAGCAATTAAAAACAATGGATTTATGAAATTCTTGGACAAATGGATATACCTGGAGGATATCATCCTTAGGGAGGTAACCCAATCTCAAAGAAGGCATTAGATGTGCACTCACTGATAAGTAGAAATTAGCTCAGAAACATAGAACACCCAAGATACAATTTGCAAAACACAAGAAAATCAAGAGGAGGGAAGACCAATTGGTGGATAGTTCATTCCTCCTTAGAATAGAGAACAAAATACCCATGAAAGGAGTTACAGAGACAAAGTTTGGAGCTAAGATGAAAGGATGGACTATCCAGAGACTACCCTACCCGGGGATCCATCCTATAATCAGCCACCAAACCCAGACACTATTGCACAATGCCAGAAAGATTTTGCTGAAGGGACCCTGTTATAGCTGTCTCATATGAGGCTATGCCAGTGCCTGGCAAATATAGAAGTGGATGTTCAGTCATCTATAAGATGGAACACAAGGCCCCCAATGGAGAAGCTAGAGAAAGCACCCAAGGAGCTGAAGGGGTCTGCAACCCTATAGGTGGAATAACAATATGAACTAAACAGTACCCCCAGAGCTTGTATCTCTAGCTGCATATGTAGCAGAAGATGGCCTAGTCGGTCATCACTGGGAAGAGAGGCTCCTTGGTATTGCAGACTTTATATGCCCCAATAAAGGGGAATGCCAGGGCGAAGAAGCAGGAGTGGGTGGGTAGGGGAGCAGGGCAGAGGGAGGGTATAGGGAACTTTCAGGATAGCATTTGAAATGTATATAAAGAAAATATCTAATAAAAAGTAAATAAATAGAAAGAAAAAAAAAAAAGAAAAAAGAAAAAACCCAGATGGCCTAATAGCTCTTCTATCAGAGGATCCTGGTTCAATTCCCAGTATTCACATGGCAGCTCACAACTGTCTGCAACTCCTATTCCAGGGGATCCAGTAACCTCATGCAGACATATATGCAGGAAAATAAATAAATAAAAATTTTAAAAGTTTGTTAAATTATGAATAATTATAAATCAAAATCATACAATTATCCTATCATTTCAGGGTTTGACAGCCAAATCCTCTCACAGGTTAGGCTAATCTCTTTGAACTCTAAAATCAATGTGCATCTTCTAAAAGAGACATGATGCTACTTGTAACCAACAAGCAAACAAAAAGGACAGACACAAATTTCATTTTCCAAATGTTTCAAAGTAATTTAAGTTCAAAGACCTCTTCCTATCACTGTGAGTTTTAGTTTAGGACTTGAATCTGCACACTATTAGATTTAAGCTCTCACAGTGGAGAACACATAAATTCAATTAGTCATATATGAAAATATATTATATAGTCTTTTCAATTTAAAACATAAAATCTCAAGCTTACCATAATTTACCACCTATAGTTCTTTTACTAGTGTTAATCCTTACTATTCACAAACTATTCTTCCCTCATATATTAGATCAAATGTAAGTGATAAGAGCTAAGATTAATTACTGAGAGAAAAAAAATCATCTGAAAAATTGAAAATCCAGCATACTTACCTAGTACAAACTGTATGAACACTTCAATCTTGGTAATGAACTAAACATGTTTGGAAATGTCTTGAGCTAACTAAATTTCAGGCATCTTAATTTATTAACAGCTCTAACCTCAGAGACCCACCCACTCAAGCTTACTGTCTATATTTCCTGTTCTGAGCGGAAATTTCAGAGAAAAAAATACCACACTGTTAGCAATGTGGTGAGTTTATTTTCTGACCGTGGCACCTTATTTTTCTGTTGAAGAAAAATTTGCTCTCATCTCTTCCTCAGATATTATTATATGATAACTGAAAAAGTGTGAAAGCAATTCAAAAATTAGATATAAAAGGGAAAATAAGGTAGTTATTGGTAAAATTTTTCATATAAAGTTTAAAGGCCTTTTTCGTCTTCCTATTTATACTGCCATTTAAAATTCTAAGAGAGAAAATAAATCTGGAATTCTTAACCAAAATGACCTAATTCTTGCTAAAACCATTAGAGAATTTAGTAGCTAATTATAAGGTAAAAGAGTCTTATAAAAACAATCCAAGGATCCAGGCAATGGTGGTGCTCACAATTATCTCTGCACTCAGGAGGCAGAGCCAGGCAGATCCCTGAGTAAAAGGCTAGTCTGGTCTACAAAGCGGGTTCCAGGACAGTCAGGCTACACAGAGAAACCCTATCTCGAAAAACCAAACTAAACCAACAATAACAACAACAAAAAAAACAAACAAGCGAGCTAAATAAACTTAAACAATCCCAGGAAAGCATAGATTTCCAGAGACAAAACAATCATTAAGACAGCCCAGCACTATTAAAACTTCGCACCAAGACTTGAGCATACAGTACCAAAGTAGAACACTTGGCTAGCATGTGCAAGGTTTGGGAACCTAGCACCTTAAAAAAGAAACATATCTATCCTCCTGACCCACACACACCAAAAAAAAAAAAAAAAAAAAAAAGACAGTCCCTGACAACCTTCCTAGAATATTAATAGTGAATGACAAAACAATGAAGATCAGGCATAACAAAATCTAGTATGTACAAAAATCATTAAAATAAGACAATGCTTTGATTTTCAAAAATAGAGAGTGCTGCAAGTAAGAGACAGTACAAAAAACCAGAACAGGTTCTTTCTAAATTAGAACAATTATGCCACTAGGAGTAAAGTTATCTTATGGTCAGTTGTACAGAAAACATTTGAGTGACATTTACTAAACCCCTTTGTTTTTCAGGTCTATACCACTTTCTAATTGGAACAGTGATGTCCATGATAGTTACCAGGCAGACAGACAGATACACACACACACACACACACACACACACACACACACACACCTGAGTCTATGAAGGGAAAAACCCTGAATAAATGCCAATAAGTTTGTAAGGGGCTGTTGCGGATGACATATTCTTCAAGTCACTTGAAACTGTCGGGATTTTAGAATATAATGATCTATCACTAATTGGTAGAAACAGGGAATAATTTTCATGTTGGGAGGAAGAAAATGAGAAAAAGCAACGACAAACACTAAACTATTTCTTCTAGAAATACAAAGTTGAAAAGACCTTTGAATTTTTGACCAAGTAAAATTTTCCTGTTATCTTTATAAATGCTTCCAAAATTCTAGCAACAGTAGATGCCAGACATACAACTCTTCAAGGCTTTTTGCTCTCGAAGTAATTTCCACCGGGAACAAACACTTGTTTCATTGTCCCTCTAGCCATCTAACATCAGCAGTCGATGTTAGGTCCCTCAAATTTGTTCCCTATTCTACATCAATGTATGGTAGAGGTCTTTATTAGTTTTGCTTGGATTACTGTAATTATCTCCTAATTAGTTATAAGTATCAAACCCATACTTTGCTAACCCATTCTCTATCCTTAACTTTTTCCCAAATTGTATCATTTTTGTCTCTAGAAAACAAACTGGCCCTCCCAAACTCTAATGAAATAAAGGTAAGTACACTTTTTAAAAGGCAATTCAAAAGCGGCTATCATTTAATAGCATGATTTAGTAGCTATATAAATGGGCTGGATAATAGGATTCCTTACATTGCTTAAAAGAATGTAATATGAGAGTAACTTTCTAGTAAAAAGTTTATTAGCAATACTTGACTTAGCCTATTCAAAACTATTGTTCTGAATACATGGCTAAAGTTCTTAAATATGTCTAAAAAAAAAAAGCAGGACACTAGACAAACTAGTTTCCATTTCATCGACATAGTATATTATTTAGAAAACATTTCTAATGATTTTTTAAATGTTTATTTTATGTGTATGTGGGTACACCTGAATATGTTCATGGACACTACATGCATGCAAAAGTCCATGGACCATAAGCAGGCATCAGATCCCCCAATCTGGAGTTATATGCAGTTGTGTACTACCATGTAGGTGCCAAGAACTGAACCTGGATCTTTTAACTACTGAGTCAGCTATCCAATCCCCATTTCTAATCATTTTAATGCTTTTAAAAATTCAGCAATCTGGGGGCTGAAGAGATGGCTCAGTGGTTAAGAGCACTGACTGCTCTTTGAAGGTCCTGAGTTCAAATCCCAGTATCCACATGGTGGCTCACAACCATCTGTAATGAGATCTGATGCCCTCTTCTGGTATGTCTGAAGACAGCTACAGTGTACTTACATATAATAAATAAATAAATCTTTTTTAAAAAATTCAGCAATCTGTTGGACTGGTGAAATAGCTCAGTGGTAAATAAAAGTGCTTACTGCCAAGCCTGACAATGTGAGTTTAACCCTGAACCTACCTAATGGAATAAAAGAACTTTTGTGTTTTTCTCTTGTGTGTCACTCCTCCCCTGCCAGACAGCATAAAATAAAATGTCAAAAAACCAAAAGAAAACCCTCAAATACTAAAACAGGATTGACTTACCTTGCAAATACCCTGTCTTTATTTGCCTTTTCTTTGCCATATTGAACTGACTGGACTTCAGTTCTCCCACTGAAATACATAAATATGCATAATATCTTAAAGGGGAAAACAGCATGAAACTACAATATAGAACATGATTATACTAAAATTTTATAAGTGATAAGATATTTGTGGTAACAACAACAACAACAACCACCCCCCCCCCCCAATAAGCATCAGAGTAAGAAGGAACGACTGGACTGCCTTCCAGTTCCATCCAAACAGATGAAGCTTAATGAGTAGTTCCTCAATTTAATAAACCAAGATGTGACAACAAACACGTGTTTCATGATAGGAACTCCTTTCTTGTGGTTCCTTACTAAAATACTCTCTTTAAAGTCAGAGGTGCCCTGAATCAAACAAACTCTATGGCCCTGACCTACCCTAACAGAAGAGAGTTAGCCAACACCCTGACCTACCCTAATAGAATAGGTTAGCTATAACCTAATTATTTGGTAATTTCAATAACTTCTTTTTCCTTTCCTGCTATTACAGATATGAAGACTGTCCATCAACTCCTTCCATGACACAATACAAGAAATTTCAGGTTTTTGACTCTAGGAAAAAAAATGAGGTCAGAAATATTGTGGATGTTCAGCATAGTTTCTTCTTTGAAACTGACTTGCCTAAACGGCACTCTTTATATGCAGTGGAGATTCTGATCCTCCTCCATGCTAAGTCAGTGTATTCAGTTAATTGTCTTAATGAAAGGTTAGTTCTCAGTGAGTTTAAAAGGGCAACCTCTTACTGAGTTGTAAATGAACATAAATTTCTAATACAGAAAGCACAGCCATTTATAAAGATATTTAATGTATATAAAAGTAGGAAAATACAAGTTCCTAAAGTCACACAAGCAAATTTCAGACCATATTAAAAAACAAATATAAGTAATTTTGAAATAAATGGCATGACTGATATTTAATAGAAAAATGAGAAACTATATTTTTAAATGTGAAATTTCCTAAAAAATGTATTTCCTCTATGGAGGCCATATATTCAGCTTCATTAATTTGAATGCATTTAATCTCTTGGATATACAGAATAGCAATAAGCATGTATATAAACAGATGGTTAAGAAAGCAAAAAACTTTGTCAATATTCCCAGCTCTACTTTCTGGTCAATAATATTTCAATATTTTAAGTATAACAATTGCATCAATATTCCTGGCCACTGCTTACCATGAGGCATGTCCATTAGGGAAAGAACTATGTATAGATTTTGTCATCCTCCCTTTCCTACTTCAGTTGCAAGAGAATTAACATTTTAATAATTAAAGGGAGTTTCCAATGCATTCCAAAGCTAAGAACAAGAGCTATAAGCACAGATACTATAAATATATATGGCTTATGTCCAAACACTGATATGCAGTAGACTGTCACAGGCCCTAATTCTGTGCTTTGCTACATTTGTTATGGGGCTATAAGTAATCACACTCCATTTTCTAGATTCCTTTCTACTTAGCTTTCTACTAGGTTATATTTTCACAATGGGTAGATGAAAGATCAGAAAAGTGGGAGAAATGCAAAGCAGGTACTGGCAAGTGCTGGGGCAGTGGAAGATAACATCTTGATGAGGCAGTGCTGCTCTGTCAGGGCCTGGACCAACTGGACTGGCCATGAAAGTGTCTGGGAAGGACAGGAACTTGTCTAGGCTCAGGGAATTCAGATCAAACATGACCCTTACACATTATTCCTCTTGCACACTTGGTTCTTAATAACTATCCCTCCCCACTTAGTCTCCCATTTTTGTTTTTTGGTTTTTTAAGTGCCTATGTAACCAAGTCTCTGGATTAATTTTATTTTACTTAAAATATCAAAAAGAGCTCTGAGTTTCTCACACTCCTGACTGATATATTAATATAGCAGTGAAGCAGACTGAAATACAACTCTATTGATCAAATGGCTGGAATAACAAGCTATCAAGAACAGTTAATGTTCAAAAGGAATTTATATTGCATATTGTCAATAAGACATCATGTAAGGGTCAGATTAAAATAAAATTCTGGCCAGGCGTGGTGGTGCATGCCTTTAATCCCAGCAGAGGCAGAGGCAGGCGGATTTCCGAGTTCGAGTCCAGCCTGGTCTACAAAGTGAGTTCCAGGACAGCCAGGGCTACACAGAGAAACTCTGTCTCGAAAAACCAAAAATAAAAAAATAAAAAAATAAAAATCTGTAGCAGTTACAATATCAAATTGTGACAATATAAATTTAAACAATGAGAAAGTACCAACTGTTAAGTATACATATATAAAATGTTATGGCAATAATTCAAGTATTAGAGAAAATAATAATGAAAAGAATAATTGAAATGTAAGCCAATTTTAAATTTGAAATCTCATTACAAAAATATAAAAGTTATTCTAAAAGTTCTTTTCTTTAAATTTTGTTTTTATGTGCACTGTTGTTTTGCCTGCACTGAGGTCTGTGTGAGGGCATCAGATCCCCTGGGACTGGATTTACAGACAGTTTTGAGCTTCCATGTGGGTGCTGGGAATTTTACTGAGTCCTCTGGGAGAGCAGCCAGTGCCCTTAACCTCTGAGCCATCTCTCCAGCCTACTGAAACTTCTACATATTCACTTAGAAAAGGCTAGACTTGTGGGCATAATCTTGTTCTGTGATTACAGTACATTTGCTCAGAGAGGTAGCTGCTCTCCACTGCAAAAAGGAAGAAAAGTTTAGGAAACATCACAAAGTAGATAGGTAAAATATGACATATTGAAAAATTTTGTCCATGGGGACTCAAATACTTCTTCTCATCTACTTCTTCTTTCTAAAAACTTATCATTAAATTTTAAGAAGCTTCTCTCATCTTGACTCCTCTCTCGAGTCCTCCTTAGTTGCTGAGGATGGATATGATGGTGAAAGCTTACCCTTTATTATTACCCTTATTCTCGGGGCTTTGCACCAACACTTTTTGAGTTATCTTATTTTCTTGAGTTATTTGAGTTATTTTCTTGTTATTTACTTGGTCTGGTTTCACTATTTTGTAAAAAAAAAAAACTTATAAAAATATATTTTCAATTTTATTTTACCCTCTATATTTATGTATGTGTACTATGAATAGTGCTTTCAGAGGCTAGAAAGTGATGTAGAAAAAAACTTGAAGTTTCAGGATCTAGATGTGCCTCAACAGAAGACTGGATAAAGAAAATGTGATGCATTTATATAATGGAACATTGCTCAGTTTCTTTAAAAGTAACATCATGAAATTTGCAGGCAAATAGATGGAAGTAGAAAAAAAATTATCCTGTGTGAGGTATCTCAGACTCAAAAGATAAAGAGGGTATGTATTAACTATGTGGGTGTTAGCTATGAAGTCAATGATAACCAAGCTACAATCCATAGAACTAGAGGGTAGGTATAGAGTAAGGTTCTAGCGCAGTGATTCTCAACCTTCTTAATGTTGCCACCCTTTAATACAGTTCCTCATGTTGTGGTGACCACAACCACAAAAATTATTTTTGGCGCTACTTCATAGTGTAACATGGATAGTAGTATGTACATCTGATATGCAGAATGTGTGCTACGCACCCCCTGTGAAAGGTGTCTGACCTACAAGTTAAGAACCACTGGTCTAGAAGGACCAGATAGCTTCCATTAGGAAAGAAAAATAGAACAGATAGTTATCTGATCGACAGACCATTTGTTTGATACACAGGTTATCTTATATGTGACTCTTGTAAAAGCCTTTCTTCCTTTTCTTTCTCTTTCTTTCCTTTCTTTCTTTCTTTCTTTCTTTCTTTCTTTCTTTCTTTCTTTCTTTCTTTCTTTCTTTCACTTACTCATTCATTCATTCCTTTCTTTTTTAGGTTTTTTGAGACAGGGTTTCTTTGTGTAGCCCTGGATGGCTTTGAACTCACAGAGATCCACCTGCTTCTTCTATGTCAACAGTGCTAGGATTAAAGGAATGTACTACCTCATCTGGATTAAGAGCTTTTTCTTCCATTAAACTTTGAGTGTACGGTTATTTCTCACTAAGAAAGCATACTAATTCTATAATATCAGAACCCTGACACTGGAGTTACAGACAGTTCTGAGCCACCATGTGCAAAAGCAGCAAGTGCTCTTAAGCACTGAATAACACTCTCTAACTCCTGATTCAGAGACCTTACAATGCTTGAGATTTTTGCATACTGAATAATGTCTACTATGTTGGTTCTAAACTTATTTGAACCAAAACTTGGCTGCGTAATATTTTCAGTCACTTCCTACCCATCTCATTTTAGAACTGAGCTACTTAAGTCTGAAGAAAAATTTTACTTGGCATATAGGTTGTTTTAAAATAATCCAATGTGATGAGATTCTAACAAGACTGATCAAAAGACAAACCATACAAGCATTAATGAAAGAAGCAGCTAGACGGTGGTGGTGCACACATTTAATCTTAGCACTCGGGAGGCAGAAGAAGGCCCATTAGATCACCTGTAACTTTTTCTGTGTAAGTCTTACTAGATTCCACTTTAAAACTAACTTTTATGTGTCATTTTAGAATTTACAGATAGGACTAATCAAGGTTTCTACAAATAATTATTTCCCAAAAATTGTTGCCATGGGGAGTATTGAAAAAAAATCAATAAATGGCAAAAGGCACAGCGAATAGGTAAAATAATTTCTCATATTCTGTAGCACAGAAGATCAACTGTGATTAACAGTTGTAAATTTCAAATTACGTAGTAGAGAGAGTTAAGAACATTCTCACCACAAGGACATGATGCACATCTGAAGCTGTGGATATATCTGGTGATTACATATTGCAATATATGTTAAGGCCAAACCGTACCTAATTATGTAACAGTAAAAAAACTTAAAGAGAGCAAGTCAAACAAATTTAGGGGGACTAGAGAGATAGCTCAGCAGTTTAGAATACTGACTGCTCTTCTCAAGGAAGCAGATTTGATTCCCAGCACCCATACTAGCACTTCTAACTATCTATACTTCCAAACATAAGGTATCTCTCCCAGCATCATGAACATTGCACACACATGATGCACAGATATACACACAGAAAAAACAAAAAAACAAAACAAAAACAAACAAACAAACAAACAAAATGGAAAAAAATATACATAAAATAAAGGAAAAATTTAAGGGTTAACTTTAGTTAAAGTTACTTCTCAAAATTTATGCTGTATTATAGACAGAATGAAGAGAATACAGGAAAATGTCAGGATCTGTGGTTATTACTCAACAAATTCAACTTTTTGCCTATTTGCATAATGGTTATTTTGAACTCAGGGGAGAGAGCTCTACAAAATGTTAAACTGTGAATTTTTTAAACAAAAAATTTTATACTATGTAAAATATATCTTGGCTTTTATAAAAGAAATGAATATATCTTATAGAAATGTTTTCATGCAAATAATAAATGCATTAGGAATTATAAAATCTATTGGGATTAAACTATGCAAATATGGCAAATTATTTACAAAATACATTGCAACCTACGGCATGGGTTATCAAATCTAGTGTGCATCACAAGACATCATAGACTTACTGATACAGACACACAGACAAGAATGCTATGGGGATTTTGACTCAGTAGGTTTTGCAACTAACCATGATTATATTGCTTTGTATCTGTATCTCTTTAATTGGTTCCTCTTATCTCTGTGTGCATTTGTCTTTCATACCATATCCAGGCCCAGTGCTTGTGGGGGCAAGAAAAGAATGATGGATTTCCCAGGAACTGGAGTTACACACAGCTGTAAGATGCCATGTGGGTGCTAGGAATTAAACTTGCATCCTTCTAGAAGAAAAGCCAGTACTCTTAACCTGTGAGCCATCTCTCTAAACCTAGACCTCTAATCTAAAGGTAACGAAAACAAAACAAAACAAAACAAAACAAAACAAAACAAATAGTATAGAAGTAGTACTTACCAGTACCGGAATTTGGAACCCAATGTAAAATAATGTGCAAAAAAATTTTTTTGAGGTGGAAGTGGTCTATCCAGGCGGAAGAATGTATGATGTTCTACACACGCTTTCCACAAAGTTTTACATGCTCTATAATTCACCATATTAAATCCCAGTAATGTTTCTCTAGATTCATGCTGTATGAAATGACAAAATTCAGAGAAAACAGAAAAATGTCAGGATATGATAGTACTTTTGACAGATAAGTTATACCAGCCTTGTAAATGCTAATCTCCTTTAATGACTTTATTAACAAAGGCTAAGTGAAATAAATAAAAAGATTTATAAAATGTGAACTTCTGTAATTATACAACATTTACATACTTGTATTCTCTATCATATTAGAAATAACTTTAAATTTTTTACTATTTTCAAGTAAATATTTACAAATTTTATTAGCTATAATTCTGCTTCAATATATAGTCCTGGACCACAAATTAAATTTGTGTAGATCCACAATTTGTAATTCTGCCTTGATTAAAAGAAAGAATATTCAACACCCCAAGCGTTATTATAAAAATCACATTAGAAATGGATTAGCATTAGAAGAGACTGATGCTATAGTTTTTCTTTTGGCATGAACCACATTATACCAAAGCACATATCTCCTGAGTATCTCATATATATACACATACATACATATATACACATACATACATATATATACATATTTATGTGTGTGCACGTAATATGTTCATATTATATATGTAATGTGTAATATATGCACAATAGTTTACATACTTTACTGTTTATAGATACTTGATATTTCCCAAGTTAGAGATAGAAGAGCAATGTTGTGTATGCACATTCTTAGATTTTATGTACATATGTACACATTTCTGTTGCTAGATAATTATATGTATAGCTAAAGTAGTTAGTACTTCCTGTCAATGATAGTGTGTGTTCCATACACTCACCATATTCAGTGATTTTCTGGTTTTGATTTGTGTCCATTTTTGTATTGAGATGGCATTTTATATTGTGCTTTAGGCTGGCCTAGAACTCACTATAATGTTCAAGCTGGACTTGAACTTATAGCAGTTCCCACACCGACAATCATTTGGGTGGTGAATTATAAGCATGTGCCACCTCATCTATTTGTATTTTTTCTTATTTCAGTGTTTTGCATTTTGGTTATAACATGTACCTCATCTTGATGACTTAAATAAGGTTCAACATCTCTACATGTTAATGGCAAATTGGATATTGATTTTATTTTTTCAAAGCATGACCTTCTCCAGCCCAGGCTAGACTTGAATTTGTAGCAATTTCCCTACCTTAGCCTTTCAAATGCAGGGATTAGAGACTTAGAGCACCATGTGTACCTTATTTTAGCTTCTGAAGCTGGTCCTCACACAATGTAGCCAAGGTTGATTTTGAACTCACAACCTTGCCTCAGCCTTGGAAATATCTGGCTACCATGAAGATACTGTCATTTCTGAAGTGGTATTCAAGACATTGGATAGCATATATATGGAAGGACTTGGGGTTGCATATTACTGCATATACAGCCAGTGCTACATCACTCTTAATGGTATCTTTTGATGAACATTTATCAGTCTGAAACAGTCTGAAACAATGAATGATTATATTTAAGAGCTTCTTCTATGTTTTATTCAAGAAATATTTTCATCATGAAAATATTTTCCATAATTAAAACAAGATAAAATGTTCAGATATAAGAATGTAGTTTCAAATTAAAAAGTAAAGCATAGCTTGTTGTTTACTAGAAAGTTAAATAGTATCACTAACATTTTTATATGCAGTTACAGTTTACATATTGTCTGATATACAGTAAATGTTATATAAGATGACAGAACACCTTACAAGAAGAGTATAATACAGTAAGTTTTTTCAGTGTGTGTACACTGTCTAATATGTGGCCTCCCTATTAAACCATTGCTTCAAACACTCTGCATGTACTTTTGTCACTGTAATTGTATTTGAAATGCAATGACATTCTTTCTAATTTGTGAACGATGGACTTAAAGTGTCCTAAGAGGTTAAGTATAGCAAGTGAAAGTTTGGATCTGCTGCTGTTGTTTTGTGATAAAGTCTTGCTATGTAGCTCTGCCTGGTCTGAAACTTTAGTGTAGACTAGGGGTAACCTTAAACAAGCAGCTAGTCCCCTGTCCCTGCCTTTTGAGCACAAGGATTTCAAGTGTGCACCACTGTACCTGCCTATAACTTTGGATAGTTAAAAACAAGTGTTTTATAGAGAAAACATTGGGAATTGACCTTCTGCAAAATACATCTGTATGTTGTCTTTAGTCACTTGCAAGTTGACTTTTGATGCTGTTGATATTTATAGGTAAACATGGTGTTAACTGGCATAATCTCTCAAAGAACAATTATGAGAAGTATACTAAAAATGGTTCATATGTTACCAAGCACATACACTGTTTTCAACAAATGTTACATTTCATAACTCTTGTTATTACTATTACTGACAACACATTCACTGCAATCAGGTATATTAATAGTATTTTCTTCTACAACACTCTCTATAGTTACTCTAAGTAAATTATCTATTCAATAGGGTTTTTTAAAAAAGATTTATTTATTTTATTTATATGAATACACTGTCACTGTCTTCAGACACACCAGAAGAGGGCATTAGAGCCCATTACAAATGGCTGTGAGCCACCATGTCGTTGCTAGGAATTGAACTCAGGACCTCTAGAAGTGATCTTAATCACTGAGACATCTCTCCAGCTCCTATTCTCTAGTTTCTGGATAACAAGATTTATTATATATCCTTCTGTGAATATTTACTGAAATTTACTGTATACACACACACACACACACCTACAAAGGCACATACATGCATAAAAATGTTTAGTACCAGTATTAGTCAAAATATTCCCCACTGGGAAATAGTAAAACTGTCTCTTAACAGAAAACTAAAATGCTAATTTATAGCATATACACTTAGTAGTATATCACATTAATAACAAACAACACAATTATCACTGAAGTCAGTACAATATGAATTTCATATTGTTAAAGAAAAAAGCCAAGTACAAAAGGACATGCTATATGGCTTCACTTCTTAAAGTTCCAGCATCTAACCTACTTCACTGCATTACAAATGGAAATAAAGCTGCCTATCTGTTGGGAAGGTTAGCGACTACAAGTACACATTAGATCCATTAGCAATAGGACTCTGTCATGCTCTACATAGTAATATGAGTTCATTTCAATAAAAATTCTATTTGGAAAAATCTCCCATATTAGGAAAACATAAATGATAAGTCACTGTTACAAAATAAGAAAATATCCTCTAGCAGGCAGATACTGCAGCTGACTCAAATATATTCTTAACATTTTAAAGAAATTTTATACACATAAGTCTTGAAATGTACGAATTTGCAAAGATTTATAAAAATTTGATGTAAAGCAAAGACTAAGGTTAGTTTGCTTGCAGTCTGTAAATATGTATATGATTTGTATGAGGATCTTGCCCTAAACCATTATTTCTACATGCTTGGGATTAAAGGCTTATGTCACCACACCAGGCAAAGCTAGTGTAATTTGATCAAGTAGTAAGATAATTTGCAGGAGGAAGTTGTTATAATAATATAATAGTTTATCATATTATACTAGGCAAAGCTAGTTTAATTTGATCACGTAGTAAGATAATTTACAGGAGGAAGTTGATACAAGATGTATGTCCATGAACTAGAAACTATATATTCAGCATTTCCAAAATGAAATGAGCTTTCTATGAAAGTATAGTATAGAGAAAAAACTTACAAGTATTTACTGCATTTTTGTTCACAGTGACACAAAGATTTAAATGTTTTTTAAATCAGTGTGTGCTATTCTACTTGTACATGCACGTGCACATGTGCTAGGAAGCTGAAAGATAATCTCAGGTGTTATTCCCCAGAGATGTTTCCCCCTTTTTTGGAGACAAAGTCTCTCATTGGCCTGGGAGTTGAATGGATCAGCCTATGTCTGCCTCCTCATTGTCAGAATTATAAATGCAGCTTTTCTACTTGGGACCTAGGCATCAAACTCAAATCCTTGCACTTCTAGAAGCACTATACAAATTGAGCCATCTCCCCCACCTATGGCTAGGCAATCTTAAAATATTTTATTTTTACCAATAATTATTAATCAATACTCACCAACTCTTTTCTAAGTTGAATAAAAAACTGTTTGCATTTAAAAGAAATTTTTACAATCTTCAACCTGCATAAAAGAGAATTGGAGTATTCAAAATACTGCTAAAAAAGAAAATATACAAAAATTGGGAAAATTATAGGTATTTTTATATATATCATGGGTTTTGAATGTTTCATACGTTTATGAAATGAATAGTAACCAATCTCCTCGCCAGTAACCCCAACTCGCTTTGAAGTCACCATCCTTCTTCCCTCCTAACTTCATGGCACCTTTTTAATTTTTGTTTTTGTTATTAATAACACCAAATCTGATTTGTGCTGCCGATGTGCACACAGGTGGGTGGCCATAGTCTTAAATTTAATGTGTATTAATATCTTCATATTTTATCATATAATCTTTAATATATGCAATATGTAAAAACACATGGTGCTTCCTATAAAACTAAAGAAAATTTAGGTACACAACTGAGAAAAATGTTATTAAACTATATCTACTATGAATTATGTATTTCCAAAGATTAAAATCTCAAAAAGCATAAATAACATTAAAGTATTTTTATACGACAAAGCATGGAGGGAAAAATAAAAAATTTCAGAGATTTGTAAAACATTTTAATCTTAAAACTGTAAATACTTTTATCTGACCCTTATATATTACCTTTTAAAAAACATGTATTTGTTTGTTTGTTCTAGACAGAGACTTACTACATAGCCTTGGCTTTCCTATAGACCAGTCTTACCTGGCTCTGCCTCCTGGGTGGCCACCACACTAGCCTACACATATGCAATTTATATAACACCAATTTTTCAATGTTCCATTATATGATCCATGACTCAAGCTAGTTTGGTTCCTTGTAATAATGATATAAAGAGCAATTCTGAGACTTTAGGGCCCATGACACTTAAAGGCCATGAGATCAAAGAGACTGAATCTTAGTAAAATGTGATTTGGAACCTAATTTTCTAACATTTCTAATATTTTTACAGTAATTCTACATTTTGATTTTTGTGACTCACACTCATATCAATTACAAAGTTGTGAGTACTCTCAGAGAAAAACTTCTCAAATTTCAATCACTTCAGAAAACAAATATACCAGTCCAAGTCAGGCAGAACCATTTGAAATAGAGGAAATCTAAGCTTAGGTTTTAGGTCTGAACTTTATTTGTGTTGCTAGGAATTAAACCTAGGACTTATGATAGTCAAGTGCTCTAACACTGAGCCAAATCTTATTTTACTATTACATCTTGTGGTCTCACTACATAGAGATAAAACAACATGGATATAATATTTTCCCATATGACAAAGGGTAATTCTTTTAGAAACTGGAAATAAGACTGGGGTAAAGCACAGCCTATATTTGTGGAAAGTAAATAATTTGAAAACGTTTAAATAGGATACATATATTTTTAAATGTATACATCACCCATCATTAAAAAAAAATCACACAAGCAACATAAACAATGCAAAGTGTTATTCAATTTTAAATTAATAAAGCAGAAAACCTAATCTAACTTCTAGTCATCTTCACTTTACAAATTCCAGAAAAACACCAATGAATACAATTTTCAACACCAACTGGATAGGATCTCTAGCAAAAGTCTACTTGTATGACTTGTGTGCCTTACAAATGTTTTCTATCAAGAAATGATTACTGCTCATTTTATATAATGAGATAGCTATAATGCTCTTTTGTATCCATGCCCTTGGTTAATCTTTTATAATGAATTAAACCAGCCTATCTCTTTATGTTTCATATATATCTCTTGTGAATAGTATACACACAAATTATCAACTCCATCTTGTGTATTTCTAAGAGGACAGATGAAAGAACAACAAGTGCATGGAAATATGTTCAACAATAATTTGCCATAAAAGGATACAAAGTAAAATTAAGAAAGGATATCATTTCAAACTGGCCAAGATGTTTTAAGCCAAAAGACAAACGAAAAATGGTGGGGGAAATATAGTAAAATTAACACACCACAGATCCCCAATAGAGAGGGAAGGTAATAGCACAACATGAGGGAAAAGTTTAGCAAACTCAGAAGTTCTACTCTTTTGTCTATGCCTGCTACCAACAGTCCTATAAACATGCAGTGTTCCATTGGCTTGTTTGTTGAGACAGGGTTTTTTGGCTCTCCTGGAAGTCACTCTGTAGACCAGGCTTGGCCTTGTACTCACAGAGGTCTGCCTACCTCTGCTTCCCAAGAGCTAGGATTAAAGGCACTTACCTGAGCACTAGAGTCTTAACAGCAAAAAAACAACTAATGAGTTGCAAAAAAAAAAAAAAAAAAAGGTATGTAACTAAGAGATAAGCAATAAAAAAAAAAGATATATGTTCTTTACATGAATGTTGAAACTTGCTAAACGAGCCACCCAAACACAGAGTACCTCACTTTAGAGTAACTAGAATAGACATATGATTAGGGATGGTGGTAAGAGTTAAGACAAGAGATAAAATTTTTGTAGGTAAGGAAAATGGCTCAAAATTAGACTGGGTAATGATGTGTCCCATAACCATACTCCAAACATTGATTATATTAACAGTGAATTTCATAAAGCATATCAACTATACAACAAACTTTTAAGACCTACTTTAATAATCTGCCTCTTTAAATTTTAAGGATGGTTGCTGTTTTTTTCTGAAGAACTTAGTTTAACATTCCTCACAAAAAAGGCTTTAATTCCTTTAATTCCTGTTTGAGAAAATCTAGTTTTCACTTGTTTCTAAAATACAACTATAAACTAAATTGATAAGGCTTTTTCGTTGAACAATTGCAAATATGTCGTAGGTTTTCTAAAGAAAAGTGCCATGCAATTCTTAAACTTTATTTCTCTACAAAAAAATTTAGTATTTCAGTGTTTTCCTTCTTTCAAAATTTTCCCCTTTATTTGAATCTCTAGAAATTTGCAATTGAGCCCAGATATAATTTACTGAATGAAAGAATCCAGATGAACATTCCTTAGCTGAAACTTCACACTTCCTTGACAAAGGGCTATGCTTAAATTCTTCTAGTGCCCATATTCCTGGTTCTCCTGCTATCTTTAGGCTTTTTTTTTCCTTTATTTTATTAGGTATTTTCTTCATTTACATTTCCAATGCTATCCCAAAAGTCACCCATGCCTTCCCCCCACTCCCCAACCCCACTCCCACTTCTTGGCTCTGGCGTTCCCCTGTACTTAGGCATATAAATTTGCAGGACAAATGGGCCTCTCTTTCCACTGATACATATACATATACAGCTAGAGACATGAGCTCCTGGGGGTACTGGTTAGTTTGTATTGTTGTTCCACCTATAGGGTTGCAGATGCCTTTAGCTCCTTGGGTACTTTCTCTAGCTCCTCCATTGGGGGCCCTGTGTTCCATCCAATAGCTGACTGTGAGCATCCACTTCTGTGTTTGCTAGGCCCTGACATAGCCTCACAAGAGTGAGTTATATCAGGGTCCTTTCAGCAAAATCTTGCTAGTGTATGCAATGGTGTCAGCGTTTTGAGGCTGATTATGGGATGGATCCCCAGGTATGGCAGTTACTAGATGGTCCATCCTTTGGTCTCAGCTCCAAACTTTGTCTCTGTAACTCCTTTCATGGGTGTTTTGTTCCCAATTCTAAGAAGGGGCAAAGTGTCCACACTTTGGTCTTTGTTCTTCTTGAGTTTCATGTGTTTTACAAATTGTATCTTATATCTTCGGTATTCTAAGTTTCTGGGCTAATATCCACTTATCAGTAAGTACATATCATGTGAGTTCTTTTGTGATTGGGTTACCTTACTCAGGATGATGCCCTCCAGGTCCATCCATTTGCCTAGGAATTTCATGAATTCATTCTTTTTATAGCTGAGTAGTACTCCATTGTGTAAATGTACCACACTTTCTGTATCCATTCCTCTATTGAGGGGCATCTGGGTTCTTTCCAGCTTCTGGCTATTATAAATAAGGCTGCTCTGAACATAGTGGAGCATGTGTCCTTCTAACCAGTTGGAACATCTTCTGGATATATGCCAAAGAGAGGTATTGCGGGATCCTCCAGTAGTACTATGTCCAATTTTCTGAGGAACCGCCAGACTGATTTCCAGAGTGGTTGTACAAGCTTGCAATCCCACCAACAATGGAGGAGTGTTCCTCTTTCCCCACATCCTCACCAGCATCTGCTGTCACCGGAATTTTTGATCTTAGCCTTTCTGACTGGTGTGAGGTAAAATCTCAAGGTTGTTTTGATTTGCATTTCCCTGATGATTAAGGACGCTGAACATTTTTTCAGGTGCTTCTCAGCCATTCGGTATTCCTCAGGTAAGAATTGTTTAGTTCTGAGCCCCATTTTTTCATGGAGTTATTTTTTGGAGTCCACTTTCTTGATATATATATATATATATATATATATATATATATATATATATCCATCCCCTGATTTAGGATAGGTAAAGATCCTTTCCCAATCTGTTGGTGGCCTTTTTGTCTTATTGATGGTGTCTTTTGCCTTACAGAAGCTTTGCAACTTTTATGAGGTACCATTTGTCGATCCTTGATCTCACAGCACAGTCCATTGTTGTTCTGTTCAGGAATTTTTCCCCTGTGCCCATATCTTCGAGGCTTTTCCCCACTTTCTCCTCTATAAGTTTCACTGTCTCTGGTTTTATGTGGAGTTCCTTGATCCACTTAGATTTGACCTTAGTACAAGGAGATAGGAATGGATCAATTCGCATTCTTCTACACGATAACAACCAGTTGTGCCAGCACCATTTGTTGAAAATGCTGTCTTTCCTCCACTGGATGGTTTTAGCTCCCTTGTCAAAGATCAAGTGACCATAGGTGTGTGGGTTCATCTCTGGGTCTTCAATTCTGTTCCATTGGTCTATTGTCTGTCACTATACCAGTACCATGCAGTTTTTATCACAATTGCTCTGTAGTACAGCTTTAGGCCAGGCATGGTGATTCCCCCAGAGGTTCTCTTATCCTTGAGAAGAGTTTTTGCTATCCTTGTTTTTTTGTTATTCCAGATGAATTTGCAGATTGCTCTGCCACGCCCTCCGGTCAGGTCTGGTTGACAGGCTGAAGAAGTCTGTAAGCACTCAAGGAGGAAGAATTTCAAGAAAGCTCACCTCCTGGAGTTTTTGCATTCTCATTTACCCACATACTCATACTCTATTCCCGTGTTAATCTGGTGTATGGATCCATGAGCTCTCTTTTAATATTTTATTATAAATGCCTTTTAACATTAAATTCTGTTATAGTTAAGCCTCCCCATTGTTGCAAGGTCCCAGAAACCTGCAAACTTCAAATCTGAGCTTGAAATCTGGCAGGAATGCAGAAAGGAAGTTACCTATTCAGTTATTAATTAAGCATTACAAAAGACGGAGCCAGTAGCTCAGAGCTTGTCTGCAAAATATTTACCAAGGACAGTAGCAACTCTCACCCAAACAAGGGAATAATAGAGCTAGGAAATCCCACTGAGACAGAGATCTTCTCTACAGCTAGGTATAGCTTCACATTAAGAAGCAAGTTGGTATATTCTTCTGTAGACCCAGGAAATAAGAGTGTTGGGATATTGCAGTATTCATGATAAGGTCTGCTAGTGCAGAACTCCTGGTGGTGGGTTTAACAATAGACTAGTTTACACCTGGCTCCCTTCTTTTGGGGCAGCAGCCTGCCCCCCCCCACCTTCTTTTGATGTATACATTCCTTTTGTATTGCATCACTGTAACTTGGTGGATTGTATTTTGCCTTGTTTCTTATTATTTCTTTGGTATAAAAAGTTTGATGTTCAACCTGACACAATACATTGAGATTCTACACAATCTCGCTTGTTGGTCTGTTTGTCACCTGCTGACGCTTTGCCCACCTGCGACTAGAGACCCTGTTCACGCAGACAAAGGGACCCAAAGGGTTTGTGGCATTGCTCTTTCTAATTCCTTGAAGAATTGAGTTGGAATTTTGATGGGGATTGCATTGAATCTGTAGATAGCTTTTGGCAAGATAGCCATTTTTACTATATTGATCCTGCCAATCCATGAGCATGGGAGATCTTTCCATCTCCTGAGATCTTCTTTAATTTCTTTCTTCAGAGACTTGAAGT